>NC_079193.1:149649308-149949308 GCF_029499605.1 Hyla sarda
GACACAATGCTGGTGGTCATTGCTTTACAAATGTTTACAGATTTCATTGCATCATCCCCCAACTATATTTGGTTAATGTGTTACCATGCACACCCTTCTAATTTGTTTAAGCCAAAAATTAAATAAATAAAACCTGTATGAACAAGCTCAACCCAGTACACAGACGTCCCTCAGTTAGCTGTGGCATACCAAAGGAATGTCCAGTGCCAAGTGCGGTAAAACGACAGGTATTTTATTGTAGGATCAGCGAATATAAACTTGCATCAGGCAGGAGCCGACGCGTTTCGGACCGTTACAGGTCCTTAGTCAAGGCATGGCATGACTAAGGACCTGTAACGGTCCAAATCGCGTCAGCTCCTGTCTGATGCAAGTTTGTATCGGCTGATCCTACAATAAAATACCTGTCGTTTTACTGCACTTGGCACGGGAGATTCCTTTGGAATATCGTTGATCCGGTCCGGGGACGCTGCCGGCTAGCCCGTGTGCTGGTGCTGGAAACACGAGGGAGAGAGCTGTCCACACACATTGTTGCTTAAATCTGTGGTAACTCTACAGATGAGCAGCTGCTTATTGATCTAACCAAAACGTGACACATTTTCTATCACTGTTGTCAATGATTATCTGTATGAATAATGTACAGTACATGGATTGGATTCTGTCAACCACAATACGTTGTAGCGAGTTACACCTTAGTACTGAATAAGAAGAATTTAAAGAGCTTCCCCCACATCACAGTATATGAATGCCTCTATCCACGTCATTGCGTTATTATGTAAAACATGGACACTAACATACAGTGTTAGTTTTGTACACATTTCTACACACTTAGAGACAAGTCAAAAGACAGAATCGTTGGGGTCCATATGCTGATAATTTTTTCTAGGACGAAGGCTCAGCTCCAAAGCAATGTATCTTTTTGTCCCCTTTAACTGATTAGAGCTTTATTTGATTATATAGTGTGACCTATCATATGCCAGTTATAATAGTGTGTCCAAGTAAGACAAAGGGACTCTTCTGTCCCTCAAGCACCAGGACCCCGATGCAACTGCTACCTTCTGTAGCTACAACCCTTCCTTTCATCTGAAGAATACGTAGCTTTAGTGCTTACATGAAAAAGATACATAGATTGTTAATCATTGAAATAGCATTAACAATTACAATAAGAATTAGATCAATAATATTGCTTTCATAGTGCCCTATAAAATATCTATTACTAAACAATTAAGAACAAATTGTATGTTTTTTTTTTTTTTTTGTTAAGAGATGTGTACTAAAATGTTACTGCTTGCAACTAGGTATAAAAAACATTAGGGTCATGTAGTTTGGATTTTTTTAAGCCAATTTTTACAACAATAACTGGAAAGGAACCTTTATGACCATTTTACACTATAAAACATAAACTCAATTTCTGGGACATGATAGGATGACAAACAAGTTGCAATATCACAAGTCACTAACCATGCAATTTTTCTGGCAATGCAACATTGATATATAATTCCAACAGAGAAGACGGGACTGCACTCACCATACAACGAAGCTTTATTAGAGTATTCCAGGCATGTCAAGCAGGTGCTGTTGTGCAAATGGAACAGACAACAGGTGGAAATTATAGGCAATTAGCAAGACACCCCCAATAAAGGGGTGGTTCTGCAGGTGGTGACCACAGACCACTTCTCATTTCCTATGCTTCCTGGCTGATGTTTTGGTCACTTTTGAATGCTGTCGGTGCTTTCACTCTAGTGGTAGCATGAGACGGGGTCTACAACCCACACAAGTGGCTCAAGTAGTGCAGCTTATGCAGAATGGCACATCAATGCAAGCAAGGTTTGCTGTGTCTGTCAGTGTAGTGTCCAGAGCATGGAGGCGCTACCAGAAGACAGGCCAGTACATCAGGAGTCATGGAGGATGCCGTAGGAGGGCAACAACCCAGCAGCAGGACCGCTACTTCCGTCATTGTGCAAGGAGGAGCAGGAGGAGCACTGCCAGAGCCCTGCAAAATGACCTCCAGCAGGCCACAAATGTGCATGCGTCCACTCAAACGGTCAGAAACAGATTTCATGAGGGTGGTATGAGTGCCGGACGTCCACAGGTGGGGGTTGTGCTTACAGACCAACACATGCAGAACGTTTGGCATTTGCCAGAGAACACCAAGATTGGCAAATTCGCCCCTGTGCTTTTCACAGATAAAAGCAGGTTCACACTGAGCACATGTGACAGACTTGACAGAGTCTGTAGACGCCGTGGAGAACATTCTGCTGCCTGCAACATCCTCCAGCATGACCGGTTTGGCGGTGGGTCAGTAATGGTGTGGGGTGGCATTTCTTTAATGGGGCCGCACAGCCCTCCATGTGCTTGCCAGAGGTAGCTTTACTGCCATTAGGTACCGAGATGAGATGCTCAGACCCCTTGTGAGACCATATGCTGGTGAGGTTGGCCCTGGGTTCCTCCTAATGCAAGACAATACTGCAATTCATGTGGCTGGAGTGTGTCAGCAGTTCCTGCAAGAGGAAGGCATTGATACTTTGGACTGGCCCACCTGTTCCCCAGACCTGAATCTGATTGAGCGCATCTGGGACATCATGTCTCGCTCCATCCACCAATCCCATGTTGTACCACAGACTGTTAAAGTTGGTGGATGCTTTAGTCCAGGTCTGGGAGGACATCCCTCAGGAGACCATCCTCCACCTCATCAGGAGCATGCCCAGGCATTGTACGGAGGTCATACGGGTACATGGAGGCCACACACACTACGGAGCCTCATTTTGACTTGTTTTAAGGACATTATATCATAGTTGGATCAGCCTGTATTGTGGTTTTCCACTTTGATTTTGAGTGTGACTCTATATCCAGATCTCCATGGGTTGATAAATTAGATTTTCATTGATCATTTTTGTTTGATTTTGTTGTCAGCACATTCTACCATGTAAAGACAAAATTATTTCATACGATTAGTTCATTCATTCAGATCTAGGATGTGTTATCTTAGTGTTCCATTTATTTTTTTGAGCAGTGTATGGCTAAGTTTCCACTTTTTGAAAAACTGCCACTGCAGTTTTTGAGCCAAAGTCAGAAGTGGATCCACAAGGGAGGAGAAGTGTAAGTCCTTCCTTTATATGTCCTATTCCTTTTGAAAACACTTCTGGCTTTGGCTCAAAAATTGCAATGGCAGTATTCCAAAAACTGCCAGAAAAAAAAACAAGTGGAAACTTAGCCTTTATGGCCAGTTTAACAGCCAATTGAACTAAAAAATGTATGGCTGCATTGCGAAACAGTCATTTATCAGATGATCATTCATTCAATGGTTCTTCAACCATCAACCTAATTCTATCTAATGTGTATGGCCATCTAAGGGATTGTAATTCTAAAAGATCCCAAGAATGTATAACATTTAGAAAATGTTTTATTAGTTCATAATTCATATTTACCTGATTACTACCACTTTTGCATATTTGTCATTCTCTCAATAAAAAACTTAGGGGGATAAAACTCTCTAGTTTTTTTAAAGGATCATTTCAAATATTAATGGGAAAAACATGTCCAACATTATCTGGCCCTGTGTGAAAAAATGGTTATGCCTCTAGAACTGATATCTGACTGTAAGACTTTCATCAGCCCATCACTTCTAATAACTAATGATCAGTCTTATACATCGCGGAATGAATTGTGGATAATACAAGAAAATTAGAAAATCTGTTTTAAGTTAGACAGTACTGTATAGAGGAGGTATATCCTTAAAATCAGAATTGCTTCTTTGCTAAATTTGATTTTCATTTTTTTGTTACTACTGGACCTCAGTGCAGTAGTAAAGATAATACATCAAGTCATGATTTCTAGGGTACTTGCTATTAATGTTGAGCCCACACTATGTCAACCTTAGCTGTAGTAATGTTTTGCCACTCTTACGTTTACAGTGTTTTTACTTATTTGTAATAGCATTAATATTATGATAATTAATTTGTTTAGCGTTATTATCTTTTCATGCATATGTCCTTTCCAGGAGGATGTTTCCTACAATCAGGGTCTCATTTTCAGGAGTTGATCCAGATGCCAAGTATATAGTTCTAATGGATATAGTGCCCGTTGACAATAAGAGATACAGATATGCCTATCACAGATCATCTTGGCTGGTGGCAGGAAAAGCAGATCCTCCTCTACCTGCTCGGTAAGTTATAACAGTACCTATGATGTAAAAGTCACTAGGAAAACAAGAATCAGCAATATGGTCCACCCAGTCTGCCCTTATATTATTTACTTGTTATTTTTATATGTTTATCCAGGGGATGCTTACTTTTGCTTACTACTTAAGTTTATTCCAACCATCTACTACTTTTTCAGTGAAATTATCTTCTCATGTTGCTTCTCATCTTTCCCCAACTAACCTCAGATTGCGCCCCCTTGTTTTTGTGTTTAGTTTCAGAGGCTGTTCTCACCAAGTCGATCCCGCATTATTTTAAGCAGCATTAAAATATAAAAAGTTATGGCTCTTATAAAGAGTTAGTTCTAAGAAAAAGTTATGGCTCTTATAAAGAGTTAGTTCTAAGAAAAAGTTATGGCTCTTATAACATGAAGATAAAAAATAAATAAAATAACTGAAGCAAAATAGGCCAGGTACTAAAGAGGTTATCTATAAAGCAACTTCTATAAAGCAAATATGGAATTATTTCTTGAATAAGGAGAAATGTCTTTATAACTAGCATAACATAACCGTTGTTTAGTGTATAGATCATCTTAACAGCTATAAATCAAAACTCAGTTTTTGCCAATTCCGTAACTGATCACTCACCTACACCACATTTTTTACCTTGAAACCATGATGGGGATATTGTGACTTTCTTTATTCTTTGGTTATTCTCACCGTACTGCCTTCATTTGTTACCTTTAAAGGGGTACTCCGGTGGAAAACTTTTTTTCTTTTAAATCAACTGGTGCCAGAAAGTTAAACAGATTTGTAAATTACTTCTATAAAAAAAAAAATCTTAATCCTTCCAATACTTATTAGCTGCTGAATACTACAGAGGAAATTATTTTCTTTTTGGAACACAGTGCTCTCTGCTGACATCATGAGCACAGTGCTCTCTGCTGACATCTCTGTCCATTTTAAGAACTTTCCAGAGTAGGAGAAAATCCCCATAGCAAACATATGCTGCTCTGGACAGTTCCTAAAATGGACAGAGATGTCAGCAGAGAGCACTGTGCTCATAATGTCAGCAGAGAGCACTGTGTTCCAAAAATAAAGGAATTTCCTCTGTAGTATTCAGCAGCTAATAAGTACTGGAAGATTAAGATTTTTTTATAGAAGTAATTTACAAATCTGTTTAACTTTCTGGCACCAGTTAAAAAAAAAAAATAAGTTTTCCACCGGAGTACCCTTTTAGTTTATTTTGTTATATTAGAGCGAGTATTTACTTCTAATAACATCATAACATCACTTTGGGTAGGTACAGAGGGTGTCATAAGATGTCACAAAATGCATCACTTTTAAATAAGATGGTCAAGTCAAACGTTCCTTGTGTTCTTATCTATGGAACCTTTTATATTTTGCTGTTGATAAATATAATATATTGCATGTAAAACAATTGTAAATTTAGATTTAGTTAGGAAGTTCTTTGTTGTCAGATGCTATGATGAGATCACCTGGAATGTATATGAAACTATGAGAGGTTATATTGATAGTAAGCATCTATGTGTATGACTAGTTTATGTGTTTACTGTACATGACAATCTTGATTTGTGAATGTTTATACTTCCTAATACTTCTATATCTACAGGTTATATGTCCATCCAGATTCGCCATTTACTGGGGAGCAATTGCTAAAGCAAATGGTTTCCTTTGAGAAAGTCAAGCTCACAAACAATGAACTGGACCAACATGGTCATGTAAGTGTGTACATTTCTGAGCACTAAGACCAAGGTCACATACAGTGCAGGCACCAAAATAACATCAGCGCCATCACAGAAGATTGCATTACTCATCCAGCCACAAGTACTGGGACAGATAAAAAAAATGAAGAGGATAGCGCCATTCACATGTGTGATATGATGAGAGGAAGAAGCATGGACAGCTTTACAAGCAGCTGAGATAATACTGTGTCTTTGATAATTGTCAAGCATTCAGCACATGTGTCTTTAGATAGGTTTTTTTTGTTGCGTAAACGTTCGCAACTATTACAACTTTTTACCCAGTTGCTTTAGATTATTTATTTATTTTTGCTATGTAAACATTCGCAACTATTACAACTTTTTACCCAGTTGCATTCGATTATTTTTATTTATTTTTGCTACGTAAACATTCGCAACTATTACAACTTTTTACCCAGTTGCATTCGATTATTTTTATTTTTTTTGCTACGTAAACATTCGCAACTATTACAACTTTTTACCCAGTTGCATTCGATTATTTTTATTTATTATTGCTACGTAAACATTCGCAACTATTACAACTTTTTACCCAGTTGCATTCGATCATTTTTATTTTTTTTTGCTACGTAAACATTCGCAACTATTACAACTTTTTACCCCGTTGGAATTTTGTCCATTCCAAATTTCATTATTGTTAATACACAAAAAGTTATTTAAAAAGCTTCAACATTATGGGCACTGAAAGCTTTTTCTTTGTATGATTTTATAAGTATAACAAAAGGCAACATTCTTATACATACTCATTTACACAGTCATAAAGTTAAAGGGGTTATCCCAAGATTAAACGCATCACCTATCCCCAGACATAGCAGAGTACAGTGCTTGGCTATCTTATGATGAATGAATGGTACAGCTGAATGTATGCTTGACCATCGCTCTATTCACATAGCAGACAAGGGTCCCCATACTAGTGATATGGTCTAAAGTAGGTTAGTAGGTACAGCACTGGTCACTATGCATGCCTCAGTATATCTTACACTTTGTTTATCTTTGGATACAATACTATTATATTATACACATTTAAATTAGTGTTTTTATTTTCAGGCAATATCTTTATTTTCAGTAAAGCAAAAAAAAAAAAAAAAAAAAAAAAAAAAACTGTTTAAAGGGGAACTCCAGTGGAAAACAATGTTTTTCAAATCATCTGGTGCCAGAAAGTTAAACGGATTTGTAAATTACTTCTATTTAAAAATCTTAATCCTTACAGTACTTATCAGCTGCTGTATGCTCCACAGGAAGTTCTTTCATTTTTGAATGTATTTTCTGTCTGACCACAGTGCTCTCTGCTGTCACCTCTGTCCATGTCAGGAACTGTCCATAGCAGGAGAGGTGTGCTATGGGGATTTGCTCCTGCTCAGGACAGTTCCTGACATAGACAGAGGTGTCAGCAGAGAGCACTGTGGTCCGACAGAAAAGAACAACTCAACTTCCTGAGCTGATAACTACTGGAAGGATTAAGATTTTCAATAGAAGTAATTTACAAATCTGTTTAACTTCCTGGCACTAGCTGATTTGAAAAAAAAATTTCCACTGGGTACTCCCGTGGAAAACTTTTTTTTTTTTTTTTTTAAATCAACTGGTGCCAGAAAGTTAAACAGATTTGTAAATCACTTCTATTAAAAAATCTTAATCCTTCCAGTACTTTTTAGGGGCTGTATACTGCAGAAGAAATGCTTTTCTTTTTGGATTTCTCTGATGTCATGACCAGAGTGCTCTCTGCTGACCTCTGCTGTCCATTTTTGTAACTGTCCACCAGAGCAGGAGAAAATCCCCATAGCAAACATATGCTGCTCTGGAGAGTTCCAAAAATGGACAGCAGAGGTCAGCAGAGAGCACTGGGGTCATGACATCAGAGAAATCCAAAAAGAAAAGCATTTCCTCTGTAGTATACAGTCCATAAAATATATTGGAAGGATTAAGATTTTTTTTTTATAGAAGTAATTTACAAATCTGTTTAACTTTCTGGCACCAGTTGATTTAAAAAAAAAAAAGTTTTCCAAAGTTTTTTAAAGTTTAGGAACAGAATAATTTTGACAATCCATCATTATGGCTCCCTTTACATATATACAGCATCTGGCGGCATTTCCCTCCAGTATTGTAAAAAAAAGTACCGAAAGGGAAAAGCCACCAGATGTTGGATATTTCTTAAGGGGTCAAGATGCTTTACAATTGATACCAACTAATGCACTTTTGCCATCAGTTGTGGCATCGGTTACTGTGAGCTTTAGGCCGGATGCTGAACATATGTGAACCCAACCTAATAAAAAATATCGTCAGTAGACTAATACTGTAACATATCATTTTCATTTAGATCATCCTGAACTCCATGCACAAGTACCAGCCAAGGGTGCACATCATCAAGAAAAAGGACCACACGGCTTCTCTGCTGAACCTGAAATCAGAAGAATTCAGGACATTTATTTTTCAAGAAACCGTCTTTACTGCTGTTACAGCGTATCAAAATCAATTGGTAAGCCCCTCTTCCTCCATTATAAAGCCACTTGTTAATATACTCGAAAGCTTTATACGTAGAGTAGGCAGCAGAAGATCCTCTCTCCCAGTCCTCCATGCAAATTCTTGTAAGAAATGGTAGTAAGCAGCTACCAGATGCTACCTCTGCTGAGCTAACATACATGTTTGGTCCAGCCAAACCTACATACTTATAGGGTAGTCAGAATGATACGGGCATATGTGTGGCACAAGGTGTATCGAATCAAGGAGTGTTCAAGATATGACCAACAAATTATAAAGACCGACCCCATATATAAAAATGTCCTTATTTCCCATAATGAAGTCATGCCAAAGCATATTATCAATGTTCAAGCATGTAACATATGAGTATTGTAAGATAGGCCTACAAATTCCTCCAGATCTAATACACCATTATTCATAAATCATTAGAATAAGTACATTTTCTGCCCTTTTCATTGCTGTTGGCTAAGGATTTGATTCAATTTAGCTTTTCTTTATTGGATAAAGGATAAACACATTACACTTTCAACAAACTATCTCATAATTTAGGATTTAAAGGTCAGGTTTCAATCTAAACAGTCAAACCACTTTGACAGAGTTGAAGTACAGGTCAACAGACATGCTTTGAGATGGCTTTTGATAGATATTTGTAGTTATTGCCTGACAGGTTGAACATACTAAACAAAATCTAGCAATAAAACATTTCCAAATGAGAATCGTTGTGAGCTTGTCCATGTTGTTTGCGATATAAACCTGGAAAAGAAAAATGTAGAAAGGAATGTAAAAGCTAAATATGTGTCTTAAAACACTAACTTGTATCAATATATTGTTTTATTTACTATTTTAAGGTATTTAACACATTACGACCCTGACTTACTATTGTAAACCCGACCTGTTTTGTTTGGTTGTGCGCCAGAATTTGGTGCATTGCGCCACAAATTGTGTTTGCACCAGAAATTGCGCCAAAAAATGTAAAAACCCGACCAACTCTCCATCTTACTCAGAGAACTAGAAAAGGGGGCTGGACTGCCGTGGAAATGGGTGTGGCTGTCAGAAGGGTGTGTGTCCCCGACATTTAAAAAAAATCCCAACATATTTGCAAAGGTTTCCACAGAAAATGTGGTGGATTTGAGCTCTGGAAAGCCCCACAGCTCAGAGCATGTGTAAAAAAAAAAAAAAGGAAAATGTAGAGAAAAGTGCAAAATGTAGGGAAACATTAGTAAATCCCCTGGAAAAATACTTGTGGGGAATCAAAACCCATAAAGAAACCTACACTGCACTCTGCAGCTTTTATCCACAGGTGTCCGCATAATTGCCCTCCACAGATTTACCTAGAAAAGTCACCCTTGGGGGCCCTTGAGGATAGTCACCTATTAGGGCATCTCAGCACTCAGAGATGTTTGGAAGCCATATAGAGATCAAATGTAGTGTTGGCCATACATACTTTGCGAGCTACATTGAATTAGGGGGATCACTTTTATCCTGTTTTCCGAATCCCAGCAGTCAGCAGACCCCCACTGATCATCTTGTCTGATATCCTGTGGACAGAGGACTTTTGCAGTTTGAAATACCTTTAAAAGGTGAAACCTGTGACTAGGGAAATTGTGTAATATTTAGCGCAGGTCCTAAATGTGTGGCACATGACTCATTTTTTTGGTGTTAACCCTTGTGTGATGCATTGTCCCTCAGAAAAAAATACTATGAGAGCGTCACCAAAAGTAGAGATTATGGGGGACATTTATCATTGTAAGTGAAGCATTTTTTTTACACCTTTTTTTCGTGTGCTGGTGATGTGTAGAAGCACAAAATGTATTAAATGGTCGCAGGGCATTTCATAAATTTTGTGCAGGTCACATTTTCTGAAATTTCTCTCTTCACATACACCAAAAAGCTAAGCTAAGTCTGGGCTGGTGTAGTTTTAGAGACATTTCAGTGGCTTTGCACCTTTTTTACACCTTTTCATAAAAAGGTGCAGTTGATAAAACCCGTCCATATCATGTGTATTGCCAAAATCAATGGATTGCAACTCAAAATCAGCAGAAATGTGTAAATCAAAAGGCGTAAAAAAGGCGCAAATAAACCTTGCTTGGGCCTTTTTCTGAGCCTTTTCTAGACACAAAAAACAGTTTTAAGACAATTATAAATGTCAGCCTATGTCTCTAATTCAATGCAGGATTGTTGGGTGGAATAATAGTTTGCTAATCTTTGAACCATTGTATGACTTTGTCTTTATAGATAACCAAACTGAAAATTGACAGCAACCCTTTTGCCAAAGGATTCCGAGACTCATCCAGGCTTACTGATATTGAGAGGTAATGGGAATTAATATGTATGTCAGTATTCTTGTTGTTGTTTTTAATTTTTTAAACTGGGTGTTTGATAGACTCTATCAAAACATTAGTGTTTACAGTATGTATATGTAATATGCCTATTTAGCCATTTTAAGTGTACAGCCAATTGCCAGATGTCATATTTGATACATATTTAACTGTGTTAACACGTTCAAATTTTTTATTGCAGTTATTGAATAAAAAGCCAGGAATGGATTAAAAAAAAAAAAAAAGGGAAGACATCTTGGTCTTCCCTTTTATATGTGTCTTTCATTTATTATTTGCTTCTGGTTTTGTAGTCAATAACTGCAATTAAAAACCTGAGTTTGTGATCACACCCTCAGTACAGGATGAGAGACATATGTATGATTACTCGGGGTTCCACCTATCTGTGCTTATGTGAGCCTTTGCCCACAACTGGAGATAGACTTGTTGTAGCCTTGTCTTTTTTCACAATTAACAAAAAGGTCAATTCTTTATTAATTACATTTCTGACTTTTGGTCCATTCTGTTTTAAAGGTCAGTAACTAAACATAGACATATCTGAGATCAGATAAAGGTCATAGTAAATACAATAGTAAAACCAAGGACGATGATTATTTAGGCAAATACTTTATCATCCTATTTGACAAAATACAATTGTTTTCTTAACAAGCATCTTAGGCTCTGTTCACACTGCCATCACAGGCTAAGTTTGGACTTTCTGCAATTCCCTTAAATTTGCTGGGAAGAATAGGGCAGCATGCAGTGCTATTTTTATCACACCATTATCATCATTAGTCAATAGGGTCCGCCGGATGCCAGTAGTGTACACCATGCCACAGATCCAGCACATTTTTATTTTTCAGTTTTGGTTTTTGTTTTACCTGTAAAGCAGAACAGTGGACAGCGTAAAGAGCACCTTAAAAGGAGCCCATCACACTGAAAATCCAGTCACACCTCCAGGCACTATACATGAAACCAAAATGACTGACATACTCATTTGTGGGGTAAGATTCAAACTATCTAGTCATTTATATATTTAATTCTCAGCTTATTCTAGGATTTAAAGGGGTTATCCAGGAATAGAAAAACACAGCTAATTTCTTTCAAAGACAGCTCCACGTCTGTCTCCAGGTTGTGTGTGGTATTACAACTTGGCTCCATTCAATTCAATGGAACTGAGCTGCAGAACTACACCCAACCTGGAGACAGAAGGGGAGCATTTGTTGATATAAAGTAGCTCTGTTTTTCTAATCCTGGATAACCCCTTTAAAGCCCAGTTGGTGGTACTATCTCTGTGTGCAGGGAAAGCTGTCCATCACTTATTAGGACCACCCACTGGACTTCTAAGCTCAGAAAGAGCAGAGGTTTACAGGAATAAATGACATGATATTTTAAATCTCTCTGCTCTCTCTAAAAAAAAACTAATTATACCTAAAAGAGTTTTCCTATTAAACAGTTGTTGATATGTCAACCAGTAATGTCACTGTAAGGGTAGTTCAGCAACTTTTACCCTCAGCAAGGGTGTTTAGTGGAGATGACTTATCCTTCAAATCCTGAAAGTGGTCTCCCTGATAAATCTCTAGAACTCTCATTTATTTTAACCCCTTAAGGACACATGACGTACTGGAACGTCATGTGTCCACTCCCGATCTATAACGCGGGGCCACGGCCCGTGGCTAATAGCGCGCGGCACTGATCGATGTGCCGCGCGCTATTAACCCTTTAGACGCGGCATTCAAAGTTGAACGCCGCGTCTAAAGTGAAACTGAAAGCATGCCGGTAAGCTCAGTGGGCTGTTCGGCATCCCGAACAGCTTACAGGACAGCGGGAGGGCCCCTACCTGCCTCCTCGCTGTCCGATCGCCGAATGACTGCTCAGTGCCTGAGATCCAGGCATAAGCAGTCAAGCGGCAGAATCATCGATCACTGGTTTCTTATGAGAAACCAGTGATCAATGATAAAGATCAGTGTGTGCAGTGTTATAGGCCCCTATGGGAGCTATAACATTGCAAATAAAAAGTGAAAAAAAAGTGAATAAAGCTCATTTAACCCCTTCCCTATTAAAAGTTTGAATCACCCCCCTTTTCCCATAAAAAAAAACACAGTGTAAATAAAAATAAACATATATGGTATTGCCGCGTGCGGAAATGTCCGAATTATAAAAATATATCATTAATTAAACCGCATGGTCAATGGCGTGCGCGCAAAAAAATTCCAAAGTCCAAAATAGTGCATTTTTGGTAACTTTTTATATCATGAAAAAATGAATAAAAAGCGATCAATAAGTCCTATCAATGCAAAAATGGTACCGCTAAAGACTTCAGATCACGGCGCGAAAAATGAGCCCTCATACCGCCCCATACACGGAAAAATAAAAAAGTTATAGGGGTCAGAAATGACAATTTTAAACGTATTAATTTTACTGCATGAAGTTATGATTTTTTTCCAGAAGTACGACAAAATCAAACCTATATAAGTAGGGTATCATTTTAACCGTATGGACCTACAGAATAAATATCAGGTGTAATTTTTACCGAAAAATTTACTACGTAGAAACGGAAGCCCCCAAAAGTTACAAAACAGTGTTTTTTTTCAATTTTGTCGCACAATGATTTTTTTTCCGTTTCACCGTAGATTTTTGGGCACAATGACTGATGTCATTACAAAGAAGAATTGGTGGCGCAAAAAATAAGCCATAATATCGATTTTTAGGTGCAAAATTGAAAGAGTTATGATTTTTTAAAGGCAAGGAGCAAAAAACGAAAATGCAAAAATGGAAAAACCCCCGTTCCTTAAGGGGTTAATAGGGGTTAACAGTGTTCCAGTGTACAGTCATAGTAATTAATATTGTCTTTTTAGGCTCAGTTCACAAATGTGTCAGGGATTCTGTCTAAATGTAGACAAAAAGAGGAAAACCTGTTACCTATCCACAAGATAAGGTGAAAAGTTGGGATTTAACCACTGTACTCAGTTGGCCATCAAGCATGCACACTATTGCTCCATTTACTTAGGGACATTTATGTTCATGATTATTAGATACTTATGACCTACATACCCTTTGGATAAGTCACAATCTTCGGAGGATCCTGTTAATATAGCTTCGTAGATTTATAAAGTTTTATATGAGCTTCTAATCTGCAGTAACAGATTTAAAAAAAAATAACATGCTAGCTGCCTGCAGCCACCACTAGAGGGAGCCTGGGAACTTATTTTATAAATACATTGAAATCAATAAATAAACAGAATATACTGAGCTCCCTCTAGTGGCAGCTGTAAGTTACCAGCATCTTATATGCATGGGATACTATCTCTGATTAGATAAAGATATATTTATAACCAGCACAGGTGCTAAAAATGAGATTATTATAAACAGTGGAAGTTCACTTAAATCTTAACATACACATATCTGTTAGATGAGCGTTCTTTATATGACAACTATCTTGTCCAACATTTCTGGCAGCATTTCTTCCTGCCAGAAAATGAGTTGTTTTCCAGCCACAAGCATGAATGTAGCTTTCTATATTTCTAGACACAGTTTTAGGAGTTAAAGGGGTACTCCAGTGGAATTTTTTTTTTAAATCAACTGGTGCCAAAAAGTTAAACAGATTTGTAAATGACTTCTATTTAAAAATCGTAATCCTTCTAGTACTTATCAGCTGCTGTATACTACAAAGGAAGTTGAGTTGTTCTTTCCTGTCTGACAACAGTGCTCTCTGCTGACACCTCTGTCCACGTCAGGAACTGTCCAGAGCAGGAGAGGTTTGCTATGGGTTTGCTCCTGCTCTGGACAGTTCCGGACATGGACAGAGGTGTCAGCAGAGAGCACTGTGGTCAGACAGAAAATAACTATACAACTTCCTCTGTAGTATACAATAGCTGATAAGTACCGGAAGGATTAGGCTTTTTAAATAGAAATGATTTACAAATCTGTTTAACTTTCTGGCACTAGTTGATTTAAAAAAAAAATGTTTTCCACCAGAGTACCCCTTTAAGAAGTAAGGGGGATATTTATCAATATGGGGGAGATTCATCAAAACCTGTGCAAAGGAAAAGTAGCCCAGTTTTCCATAGCAACCAATCAAATTGCTTCTTTCATTTTGCAGAGGCCTTGTTAAAAATGAAAGAAGCGATCTGATTGGTTGCTGTGGGCAACCTTTCCTCTGGATAGGTGTACATAAATCTCCCCCTATGTGTGCAGCCACTTCACAGCCTTTCTTTTTTTTTTTGCTGTGTTTTTGGCTTATGTGCGGCAAATTTATCAAAACGGCGCACAGAATTTGATAAATTTTACACAGAGGAAAAGTCATCTTAGTACTTGCTGTAGTATGTCATTTTTTTCAGGCAAGGCAGAGCTAGTATGAGTTTGCGTATTTTTTTAATGTTTGCACATTATTTTTGTGCCTTTTTAAAAAAGACGCAGTTCATAAATCTCATCCCCTCCATAGTCAAAAATTAATCTCACAGTCATCTTTGCCAAAGTTGTCTATTTGGAAAATGCAAAAACTGCTCAAAAAATTTCCGTCAGGAAGGCAATAATAAATCTCCCCCTAATTGTACAAAAAAACAAAACAAAAAAAAAAAACGCTCTGAATAGAATCTGAGCTAATTTCATGGCTTCCAGTTAACACTTTAACCCCTTAAGGACTCAGCCCATTTTGGCCTTAAGGACTCAGACAATTAAATTTTTACGTTTTCATTTTTTCGTCCTTGCCTTCTAAAAATCATAATTCTTTTATTTTTTCATCCACAGACTAGTATGAGGGCTTGTTTGTTGCGCGACCAGTTGTCCTTTGTAATGACATCACTCATTATATCATAAAATGTATGGCGCAACCAAAAAACACAATTTTTGTGGGGAAATTAAAACGAAAAACGCAATTTTGCTAATTTTGGAAGGTTTCGTTTTCACGCCGTACAATTTATGGTAAAAATGACGTGTGTTCTTTATTCTGAGGGTCAATACAATTAAAATTATACCCATTATTACATACGTTTATATTATTGTTGCGCTTAAAAAAAATCACAAACTTTTTAACCAAATTAGTACGTTTATAATCCCTTTATTTTGATGACCCCTAACTTTTTTATTTTTCCGTATAAGCGGCGGTATGGGGGCTCATTTTTTGCGCCATGATCTGTACTTTTTTTTGATACCACATTTGCATATAAAAAACTTTTAATACATTTTTTATAATTTTTTTTAAATAAAATGTATTAAAAAAGTAGGAATTTTGGACTTTTTTTTTTTTTTCGTTCACGCCGTTAACCGTACGGGATCATTAACATTTTATTTTAATAGTTCGGACATTTACGCACGCGGCGATACCAAATATGTCTATATAAAAAAAATTTTTACGCTTTTTGGGGGTAAAATAGGAAAAAACTGACGTTTTACTTTTTTATTGGGGATGGGGATTTTTCACTTTTTTTTACTTTTACTTTTACATTTTTTTACATTTTTTTTTACACTTGAATAGTCCCCATAGGGGACTATTCATAGCAATACCATGATTGCTAATACTGATCTGTTCTATGTATAGGACATAGAACAGATCAGTATTATCGGTCATCTTCTGCTCTGGTCTGCTCGATCACAGACCAGAGCAGGAGACGCCGGGAGCCGCACGGAGGAAGGAGAGGGGACCTCCGTGCGGCGTTATGAATGATCGCATCCCCGCAGCAGCGCTGCGGGCGATCCGATTATTCATTCAAATCGCGCACTGCCGCAGATGCCGGGATCTGTATTGATCCCGGCACCTGAGGGGTTAATGGCGGACGCCCGCGAGATCGCAGGCGTCGGCCATTGCCGGCGGGTCCCTGGCTGCGATCAGCAGCCGGGATCAGCCGCGCATGACACGGGCATCGCTCCGATGCCTGCGGTTATGCTTAGGACGTAAATGTACGTCCTGGTGCGTTAAGTACCACCGCACCAGGACGTACATTTACGTCCTGCATCCTTAAGGGGTTAAGTTGGCATTTTACTTGCATCCCAGAGTGTTTGAACAAGAAATAAATCATAACAAATTAGGAGATTTGTGGTTTTTATCAACTTATAACCATTTTTGGGAGTTTTAGGAAGGCAAAGTTTATAAACTAATTCAGTCAAGGTTACTACAAATGGATAATGGCATACAAATGGAAATGGGCCATGTTAGGGGGTAAGCAAACAATATCTGACAAGCATTGTGGAGGCTGTTCATCATCTATTGTATAATCAATCACACAGCACAGTGCATCTAATATGTCAATTATGCAGGCAGGAATAAATGGTTTGTGTATATTTCACTCCAGTTCTTCTCAGCAGCGGCCTATACGTTTCATTTTCAAATGTTTAACACAGCCTTTCCCCTAAACAGCCTTTAGGGAGGAATCCAAATCAGATCAATTGATCTTTAGAGAAGGCAATTGAATTAGTCTGGAGTCAGTTAGTGCACTAAACCTCGGAGTAATTGGATTGCTTCTTGTAACTGATTAGAATCAGCTCTTGTTGCAAACCAGCATAGAGGGATCTCTTCTAGGGAGAATCTGAGGCAAAAAAGGAGTCTTTTTATGGCATGATGACAGAAATTGCAGCATTCTGCAGTAATTGAATATTATATTATAAATATATAGGTTTTATCTGTACCCTCAGGAACAAAAATTAGGAGTCATTTACCCCAATTCAATTTACCAAATTGTAAACAATCACCGCATAATTTTATCTTTGTTTTAATTAAATATCCAATATTTTCCAGCATCATTTAGGCCAACAAAAATATATTTGATACTCACTGGATGACATGTCCACCTCACTGGTGCTTTTTTTCCTCTTTGTTTACCCGGAAAAAAAAGTATATACCGTATTTTTCGCCGTATAAGATGCACTTTTTGTTCCCCACAACTGTGGGGGGGGGGGGGGGGGGGGGAGTGCGTCTTATACTGCAAATACACATTAAAACCCTGTCCTATCATGGAGGTCCCTGCAGCCATCAACGACCGGGACCCGAGGCTAATACAGGACATCACCACCGATCGCAGTGATGCCCTGTATTAACCCTTCAGACGCAGTTATCAAAGCTGACCGCAGCATCTGAAGCGAAAGTGACACTAACCCGGCTGCTCAGTCGGGCGGTTCGGGACCGCAGCGGTGAAATCGCGGCATCCCGAACAGCTTACAGGACACTGGGAGGGACCTTACCTGCCTCCTCGTTGTCTACTCCGTGCCGGGATTCCCTGCACGGCCGGCGCTCTCCTTCATCGTCATCACGTCGTCGCGCACGCCGTCCCGTCATCCAATAGGAGCTGCGTGCGTAGCGACGTGATGGCAGCAACGGAGAGCGAGGATACCGGGCAGCAGAGATGTTCCGGAGTGATAGGGACACCCCGGGGATGCGGCGACAGCGATGGAGGGCGACATCCAGGGCAGTGGTGACGAGAGGTTACGGGTCCGGAGCGGCGGGGATACGTGAGAATTACCTCCTATACCAGTGGTCTTCAACCTGCGGACCTCCAGATGTTGCAAAACTACAACTCCCAGCATGCCCGGACAGCCAACATCTGGAGGTCTGCAGGTTGAAGATCACTGTCCTATACTTTACATTGTATTTGGTTCAGAATCTTTTTTTTCAAGATTTTCATCCTTTGTGCGTCTTATATGCCGGAGCGTCTTATATGGCGAAAAATACGGGTATTTCAAGCTTGTGGTCTCTTTTTTTATACATAAAAAAAATCAGGATCAGACGAGGGCTAATTTGCATTGTGTACTTTGCTGCACAATCCACCTGAAATCAGCAGCAAAATCTGCATGTGCTTTACATCCAGATTTTGTAGTAGATTGCACCATGGATTTGCCATTCTCTCATCCCTGTGCATTTCAAAGGGGGAAATCGGAGATGAAAATCGGCAGCATTTCAATAATGCCCTGAATTTGGAAATGTATATCATGCTTTAATTTTTTAGAAGAAAGAGGTTCTGTTCCAGTGTAGATAAGATCTTTCAGCTTTATTAATACGTTCTTAATCCAGGATACAGGACACTTTGTATAGTACATGGTATATCCTTTTAACACGTTTCAAGGAATCATATAGCTGCATGATAGCTTAAAACACTTCGAAAAGACAGACCATGCCCTGTGCCCTGTATGTTGGATTTTAAGAAAGTATTAAAGGGTCCCTCTCATCAAAAAAAACTTTTGACATGTTATAGATTAATGTATGCAGAATAACTTCACAATTGCATGTTATTAAAAAATATGCTTCTTTCTATTTAATTTTCCACTTTGAAGAAATGACCACTTGGGGTCTCCCTACCAGTCCTGGCAGCAAGCATTTCAGACTCATGCTGGAGTCCTAAACACTACGAGCTGCCAGTCTGCTTTGTTCACAAAGGAGAACACTCAGAGCTGCCAGCCTGCTTTGTTCACAGCCTGTTTGGCTGTGAACAAAGTAGGCTGGCAGCTCTGAGTGTTTAGGACTCCAGCATGAGTCAGAAATGCTTGCTGCCAGGACTGATCGGGAAAAATACAATAGAAAGAAGCATATTTTTCATTAACATGCTATTGGAAAGTTATTCAACATTCATTAAGCTAAAATATATCAAAAGTTTATTTGATGAGAGGTACCCTTTAATAAAGCTAAATGATTCTATTATTTACACTGTAACAAAACCTCTTTTTTCTATGTTAAATCTAACCCACACTGGCCCATGTGCAGTAACTGCCTTACCAAGGTTGCAGATGAGATAGATTTTTTTAGTTAGAAAAGACCCTTGATAATAAGCTTATCACAGATTGTGTCTTAGCTGTAATGGGGCAACTCAGCTGTTTGGGGTAACTCAACAGCAGGTTTTTATTTCCGTGCAGTGCCACCATAGGGAATATAATGCATTATCTACTTCTCATTGAACTCAGAGGGCTGTCCATGTCATCCATGAATATGGTAGGTCTTTCATAAAGACACTTAGATGCTCTTCACTCTGGCTAATAGGTGAGGGCATTGAATCAAAAATTCCTAATAGGGTATTTTTAAACCAGACAAATCATGTATACATCATTGGGCTTCTCTCTTAAAATTCAACCATTTCTTACCTATATTTGTTCGCAAGAAAACTGGGTTACAGATCCCAAAATAATTGCCACCAACTGTCTCCGACCTTATACCTTGCATTTCTAGCCTCATATATGTGTGCTAAATGGTCGGTGAGATCTTAAGATACAGCAACAATCATTGATTTGAAATGATTTAGTCCAAGTAATTGTAAGTAGGTAGACTCTCTGAAGTAAAAAAAATTACAATTTCAAAACAAAGTTAGAAGAATAATTAGTTAAAAAACCCAAATCCTAAAATCCCCACAACTAAAACCTAATTTAGAGCATAATTAGACAAATAAGTGTTCCAACTTCCAGCAGATGAGGCTGGTAAATCAACAGTAAGTAACTGTAAACATGCCTGAGGTGTAAAAACAAAAGAAAATAATACAGATTGAATGGACAAAGTGTTTTCCCCCCTAAAAAGGGCACAAATGATCTGTATCAAATGAACTAATATACTATTTTGCAGCATTTGTTGCTGTGTTTTAGACTGAACAATGTTCTTTTATTTTTCAGGGAGAGTGTAGAAAGTCTTATACAGAAGCATTCATATGCAAGATCTCCCATCAGGACATATGGAGGAGATGAAGATGTTTTGGGTGAAGACAGTCAAATAATACAGAGCAGAGGTAAGATGAGATATCATTAACCTAAAAAAATGCCAGAAATTTTCAAGTTTTTCACAATATTTTGGAGTTTTTCACAAAAAATGCTGCATGTGTCAACAAAAATGCACCACTTATATAAAGTACAATATGTCATGAAAAAACTATCTCAGAATCGCTCCACTCAGAAAAAGTGTTCTAAAGTTATTACCATTTAAAGAGACACATGTCAAATAATAAAAATAAAAAATCCTGGTTATTAAGGTAAAAAATAGGTCCGTCCTTAAGGGGTTAAAAAAGATAGCATGACAAAGATTTTGTGGTAGCCTATTTCAAAGTCTGGTAATATAGATTCCAATTCTAATTCATATGGCTTTGTGTTCCACAGGATCAGCTTTTACTTCATCTGACAACTTGTCGCTTACGTCCTGGGTATCCTCAACATCAGGATTCTCTGGTTTTCAGCACCCACAAACATTGACGGCACTGGGCACCAGCACTGCTTCTCTTGCCACTCCGATCCCCCATCCAATTCAAGGATCCCTGCCTCCCTATAGCCGACTAAGCATGCCTCTCACGCCTACAGCTCTTGCAAGTACCATGCAAGGAAGTGGACCTACATTCCCTTCCTTCCATATGCCCAGGTATCACCATTACTTTCAGCAGGGGCCTTATGCAGCCATCCAAGGACTGCGACACTCCTCTGCTGTGATGACCCCATTTGTATGACTGTAATTGATACACAGAAACCTAAAACATATACATAGAAATAAATGTGACTGGATCAGATAAGAGTTAACAGGGTCAAATACATCACATGCTGTTTCAATGAACTGATCATGGTCCATTAATAAGAAAAGCACTGTACCTCTTTGTAAAACTGGACTCCAGCCAAGCATGTTTTCAAGCCTTGAAGAAATACATAAAGCAAAGCTCAGCTACTATAACCTTTTCTAGTGAAGAGTTAACCAATAACTACACTAACACGAGGCAACCTGAAATGTCAGTCTGAAGAAAATTTACAGTTTGGAAGTTGTTTTATCCCTCTCCGTAATTTCTTACTAGATATCTCCCTAGCTTTATGTCCATTGCTGCTTTAATATTCCAAATGGAGTGTACAGGATTGTACATATTAAGCTTTTCCTGTAAACATTGCAATAATTACTCAATATTATGTCCAATTATTGCAAGACAGATGCAGAGTGGTTTATAGGAGATGTAATGCATGTTTAAACACCCTGTGGTCATAATGTGCATCATATGGACCAGTGCAACACAACTCTACTCTACACACCGGACTTCTGAGATGCTCATCTCCGTATTGAACGTGTGGAGAATTTGAAGTCATGGGATGCTCCCGTACACATGGAACCTTAGAAGACCACTCTCATAGGCCACTTCTTGCACTTGAGTGCTAACATTTAGCAATAACAAGGATCGGTGTATTTTATATTTGTTTCAAATTCTTATTTTTTAAGAACAATATTCATCAGTTTTATGGGCACAAGTAACACTTTGTGGTTGATGAAACTATTCTGCAGACTTGATGGAAAACTGGACTACAACCTCTATGTACAGGTTCTGGGATGGCGAAGTTACATTTTAAAGGTTATGAAACTACCAAGATTAATATCAATATAAACAATTGAAAATAATATTTATATTGGCCCTTCAGAATTTAGCATTTTTAGGATTTTCTGAAACCACTGCTTTGTCAAGCAGATTGTTAATGTTGTGTTTATTTTATATATATTTTATAACTGTTAAAGTATATTTTATTATTTATTGAACTAAGTCCAAAGCCTGTAGTAGTCACTTCTTTCCATTAACTATTACAATTTATAGGTTACTTTAGGCTGTAAAACAGGATATACACGGAGGCATACCGCTCTCTATGTCTCAACTGGGTAAACTCCAAACTGTTGAAATGATATGTGAAGACGTCCGATGATGCACAAATGGCACCTAATGTCTTTGCAAATGCTGATACTGACAGATAAAACTACATAGCTTAATAGAAATTTACACAGAAAAATACTTGTGTAGTAATAGTTTATTAAAGGACCTTTCTTCTTTAATGAACTTTTGAAGTTTTCTTAAAGTTTAGTCTGATTTAATAGGGAAGGTTTTTTCTTGGGGAACCTCTTTATAAGTGCAAAGCAGCTCTTGTGCTGGAGGACCTGGTGTAGTCATGCATTACAGCAGGATTTTGAAGGGACCAATAACACTGTGTACCTGATGCCAATAATAACTTTATTCCAATGAAAAAGTGTTGTCCCATTAAATAAGGTCAACATATGATGAGGTGATCAAACATAGTCTTTCTTTCCAACAATTACTGATAAATTGAAGAAATAAAATTAATTTGAATTTTTTTTTTTAAATGGAAATTTTTGTAGTTTGCTCTTTAGCTTCTATAAATATTAATTATAATTGTTTTCTTTGGCAATCTGGTTAAAGCTTGGATTTCACTTGGAGTTGAAGCTGTACTTAGCAGTAGCAGCCCAGCAAACCACAGGCTGTGTTCAAAATATCTGCTGAGGAATCTATGGCTAAAATCCAAGGCATGCCCTTGAATTTCTGCCATGGATTTTTTCTTTTTATATGTAGGAAAATGCATTGAATAATTGATCAGTTGGATAAGTGGTGTGTTCAGGCTTTACCAAAACCTCAGAGAAGGGTGGTTAAAGTTTCATTGTACTGCAAACACTCTAAGGCTAGAATCACGCATCCAGTTTTTGATGCAGTTTTTGTGTACTTATTTATTTGCAGTTATTTTATGTAACTTTCCAGGATAAGCTGTTTTGTGTGTATACATGAAGGATAGCACTATTTTTGGTCATTATTTAACTTGTGTACGGCATTTTTGCCATTTGACACCCATCTGCAGGTTCTATCTCTTGTTTTTCCTGAGCTCAGCTCCAGAGAGGATGACGACTAGCCTGTATGATGGCTCCCATACATAAGATATACACAAGAAACTGGCAACTCTGCTTCCCTAACTCTCTGTAACAAACCTTGAGAAGGTGCAGAAGCATGGAGGAAATTATAGAGCAGCACTAGAGCATTGTAGGCCATGCATCCAACACTTACTGTGAAACAAGCCTGTCTGGTTTGTGACCTCACTCATCCCCTTCCCCTGCCATTGCCATAGAGTTTTGTGGACAGGGAAGGTAAAAACCTGTCTTCAGTCTGCTAAAGATGGTTTTCCTTTAGTGATGAACAGATAATATGTAGGGGGGTGCAGCCTTGTAAGGGGAGAAGAAAGCATGTATCTGATAAAATATATTTTTATATTCACTTTATTATACAATGTTGTTTACAATGACAACTACACTTTAAGCAAAAGTCAAAAGTGTATTCAAAAGGAATGAGAAATATAAAGGAAGGACTTATATTTCTCCCTTTTTGCTGCCTTCACTTCTGGTGTTGGCTGCAACAAAAACAACACATGAAACTGCCACAAAAACTGGATTTATGTTTTCTGCCTAAAGGACTTCTAAATATAAAAAATATATAAATACACAGATGGTGTTCTTATTAAAGCCTAAAACAAGAAAAAATTTTCATTGGAAGGAGCTAAAACCACTCTTGCTTATTTACCTTACTTATTTCTTAACTTTTCTAGTAAGTTAAGTGGTTCTTCAGGCATTACTACATTTTCCTCAAATAACAGGCATCAGAGCATAAAATATACTATTTTCTTCGTTAAATTCACTACAAGTTTAAAGAAAAAGAAAAAAAACACCTTGAATGTAAGCACAGGCTTAACAGCGTCAGCTTTTCATTTTCTGAGGGCTGAAAAGTGACTGAAATTGTTCCAACCAGGAAAACTAAAACTTTTAAAACTGGATTTATCTTGTTATGTTGTTTTCACTGATCCTTTCTGGTGTGTGTCATTGTGTTATTGTTGCAATACTGAAAAACTCTGGAACTGACTGTAATCTGTACAAATGTATTGTATGGCCGAAAACTACCATTGTAATGTCACCTTTACAACATGGCACCTGATTGAAGTTTCTTTTTAAGTGCAATATATTTATTTCTGCTGGAAATGTTATGTCAACATTGTGTAATATTTGAATGTTTAAAGTTTAATGCTACGCAAAAAGTTGCTTAAATTCTATATATAAATCTAAAATTATATGAGAACATTGTATATTATGGCAGGTGTGTGATTACTCAATAAAGTATTTGTGTGTGTGTTTTAATAAATGTTTGTGTTGTCTGCTGATGGTGATCAATGGAAAATGTTATGTGTGTGTGTGTGTCCATATATATATATATATATATATATATATATATATATATATATATAGTAGTAGTTTTCTATTATGCAAAATATATTAGAGCATAATATGCAACTAGTAATAAATTCAAAGGAACCTCTTTAAATTATCAACAAACTGAGGGAACTAGGAGGAACGCTAACATCATACGCAAAAGAAATGTATTAAATCCTAAATATCTATTATGTGTCCTCAGGAGACCCCTTAATGTTTTCTTTTCTAGGAAAAGATAAGCCTCAATCTCCATTGCATTAGTATCCAACATAAAGCTATGATGGATACCACTTAGTGCCATCCATCATACACAGGGTCCCATGTTAAAAAGACCTATAGTATATGTTTTTTACAGGATCCAGCCAGATGGAATAGCACAGTAATCTGCTTTTTTCTATCTGGCATACTCTGAAATCTATGTCCCAACTTAGGTCAAAATAACACTCTTTTGGCCTAAGTTGAGTATATTGAACTCTAGGATCAGTTAAACTCATGTCCCAGGACTATCCTTAAGTTAAAGGGGTACTAATTTGTAAATTACTTGTAAATTGTAAAAAAAATCTTAATCCTTCCAGTAGTTATCAGCTGCTGTATACTACATAGGAAGTTGTATAGTTCTTTTCTGTCTTACCACAGTGCTCTCTGCTGCCACCTCTGTTTATATCAGGAACTGTCCAGAGCAGGAGCAAATCCCCATAGCAAACCTCTCCTGCTCTAAACAGTTCCTGACATGGACAGAGGTGTCAGCAGAGAGCACTGTGGTCAGACTGAAAAGAACTTTACAACTTCCTCTGTAGTATACAGCAGCTTATAAGTACTGGAAGGATTAAGATTTTTTAATTTACAAATCTGTTTAACTTTCTGGCACCAGTTGATTTGAAAAAAGGCTGCCGTATCACTGCTATACGCAGTGTAAAGCTAGCCTAACTTTGCCAAAATAGACTAAATCTTTTAACGCTCCAGTGACAGCAATACTGAGAAATTTCATAAGGCCCCATATACACAGATTATAATAATATTATCTAGCCTATTAAGTAAAGATTCAGAGCAGACAATACCTTAAAGGGGTTATCCAGCAGAACAATTCCAATACTACAGTATATAAAAAATAAACCTCTACTTACATTCATCATTCTTGTGGTTCTGGTGTCCTGCTTCAGTCCCTGGCTGTGATTCTCTTTCTGAAAAAAGCGTTATGCCTGAGCCCAAAGTGACGTTGCAATTTCCTGCCTCAGCGAGTAATTAGCTAAGCGGCAGTATGACATGCTTTCTCTCAGGAAGAGGATCACAGTCGGGGACCGGAGCAGAACACCAAAGGCACTGCAGGGGTTCTGGGGGTAAGAACAGGTTTATTTTGTTCCTTTAAGGGGGTTGCCTGGTCAATTTTTTATTTAACTAATGTGCACAGACTGCCTAATAAAACAATAAAGGCTTAATTATTAATTCTAAAAAAAACCTTCCTTGCCCCCTCGTAGCCTCTAGAATCAGGGAGCCAGTCTGTGAAGACTGACATTTGCTTTTACCTGAGCTGCAGATAATAGTGTCATAACTGATAGTGCAGCTCCGCCAATTGCTGGGACATTCACTCTGCAGCTCTGGTATGTTCTGGGGAAGCAAAGTTCATCAGAGACCGACTGTAGACAGGACATTCTGATAGAAGAGAACGAGGAAGGTTAACCCCTTAACGACCACCGTAATGTACGTCCTGATTTGGCGGTACTTTGCGCACCAGGACATACATTTACATCCTGTGTATGACCGCGAGCATCGGAGCGGTGCTCACGTCATACACGGCAGGTTACTGCCGGTAATGGCGCCACTAACCCTTTAGATGCCGTGACCTATACAGATCACGGCATCTGCGGCAATGCGCATGATAAAATAGATGATCGGATCTCCCGCAGCGCTGCCGCGGCGATCCGATCATCTGTGATGGCGGACGGAGGTCCCCTCACCTGCCTCCATCCGTCTCCCGGCGTCTCCTGCCCTGGTCTGAGATCGAGCAGACCAGAGCAGGAGATAGCCAATTATACTGATCAGTGCTATGTCCTATGCATAGCACTGAACAGTTTTAGCAATCAAATGATTGCTATAGATAGTCCCCTATCAAAAAAAGTGTAAAAAAAAAAAAAAGTTGGAAAATGTAAAAATAAAAAGTAAAAAAAAGTGAAAAATCCCCTCGTCCAATAAAAATTGGCAGTTTTTCCCATTTTACCGCCAAAAAGCGTAAAAAATTTGGTATTGCCGTGTGCATAAATGTCCGAACTATCAAAATATAATGTTAATGATCCCGTACGGTGAAAGGCGTTAACGAAAAAAAGTCCAAAAATGTATTAAAAATTTATTTTAAAAAATGTATATATGCAAATGTGGTATCGATACCACAAAAATGAGCCCTCATACCGCCCTATATACGGAAAGATGAAAAAGTTAAAGGTGGTCAACATAGGGCGATTTTAGATTACTGATTTTGTACAAAAAGTTTTATATTTTTTTTAAACGGTTCAAAAATATAAAGTATCTAACCATGGGTATCATTTTAACCATATTGACCCACAGAACAAAGAACACACGTCATTTTTTACCGTAAATTGTACAGTGTGAAAACGAAACCCTCCACAAAGTGCAAAATTGTGGTTTTCATTTAAATGTCCTCCCTAAAAAATATTTTTTTGGGTTCGCCGTACATTTTATGGTAAAATGAGAGGCTTCATTGCAAAGTACAATTGGTCACGTGGAAACAAAAATGCAAAAATAAAATTGGCCTGGTCCTTAAGGTGAAAATGTGCTTGGTCCTTAAGGGGCTAAGCTTTCATTATTTTGCTATGCAGTCTGGGCACATAAGTTCAATAAAAATTTTAATCTGACAACCACTTCAATGCCCAATATCTCTGTTAAATCGGGGCTTGAAAATGTGTTAACCTCTTAAGGACCCAGGGCGTATGGATACGCACTCACACCCTGGGCCTTAAGGACCCAGGGCATATCCATACGCCCTGGCGTTTTCCGGTCCCTGCCGCGCGCCGGGCAGAGATCGGAACTGGATGCCTGCTGAAATGCTTCAGCAGGCATCCAGGGCAAACGCCGAGGGGGGCCATGTAGGCCCCCCATGTCGGCGATCGCCGCAAATCGCAAGGGAAATCGCCGGGACCTGACCGCCCGGTAATTTTGCATGATCCCGGCTGTCACAGACAGCCAGGACCATACTAAAGCATAGGAGTGAGGTGGCAAGCCGGCCATCTCCTCCTATCCCCTGCGATCCGTCGGTTGGTTAACCGACCAATCGCAGGGGGGGGCAGTTACTTCCTCCCGCCCTGCCCGGCCCCTGGAAGTCCGGTGAGGACGGGAGGAAGACCAGAGGACGCGGCGGGGGACGGGGGAGTGCTGGGGCCCGGCCCCGGTACTTACCTCGTCCCTGAAGACCCGGATCCCGGCGATGAAGACGGCGGCGACAGGTGAGTGGATCTTCAGCCGCGGTCGGGCCCTTTACAGCAATGCACGTCGCCGTAAAGCGACATGCATTACTGTAATGGGACCCTGTATACTACAACTCCCAGCATGCCCAGACAGCCCTTGGCGTCTGGGCATGCTGGGAGTTGCAGTTTTGCAACATCTGGAGGTCCACAGTTTGGAGACCACTGTGCCCTTCCAGATGTTGCAAAACTACACATTCTCAGCATGCCCTTACTGTCCAGGCATGCTGGGCGTTGTAGTTCTGTAACATCTGGAAGGGCACAGATTTGGAACCACTGTATTAGTGGTGTGCAAACTGTAGTCCTCCAGGTGTTGCAAAACTACAACTTATGTGCCCAGACTGCATAACAAAATAATGAAAGCTTAACCCCTTAAGGACCAAGCACATTTTCACCTTAAGGAACAGGCCAATTTTATTTTTGCATTTTTGTTTTCGCGTGACCAATTGTACTTTGCAATGAAGCCTCTCATTTTACCATAAAATGTACGGCGAACCCCCAAAATTTTTTTTTTAGGGAGGACATTTAAATGAAAACCACAGTTTTGCACTTTGTGGAGGGTTTCGTTTTCACACAGCTGGAGGCACCCTGTTTGGGAATCACTGGCGTAGAATACCCCTATGTCCACCCCTATGCAAATCCCTAATTCAGGCCTCCAGACACCAGTGGGGGTAAATGCTCAATGTACCCTTTGTTATGTTCCTCAAGGGGTCTAGTTTCCAAAATGGTATGCCATGTGGGGGTTATTTTGCTGTCCTGGCACCATAGGGGCTTCCTAAATGTGACATGCCCCCCGAGCAAAATTTGCTCTCAAAAAGCCAAATATGACCCCTTCTCTTCTGAGCATTGTAGTTCGCCCGTAGTGAACTTCAGGTCAACTTATGAGGTACCTCCATACTCTGAAGAGATGGGGTTTAAAATTTTGGGGGGTATTTTTTGCTATTAACCCTTGCAAAAATGTGAAATTTGGGAGGAAACACACATTTTAGTGAATTTTTTTTTTAAGTATGCAAAAGTCATGAAACCCCTGTGGCGTATTAAGGCTCACTTTATTCCTTGTTACATTCTTCAAGGGGTCTAGTTTCCAAAATGGTATGCCATGTGGGTTTTTTTTTGCTCTCCTGGCACCATAGGGGCTTCCTAAATGCGACACGCCCCCGAGCAAAATTTGCTCGCAAAAAGCCAAATATGACTCCTCTTCTGAGCATTGTAGTTCGCCCGTAGTGCACTTCTGGTTAACTTATGGGGTACCTCCATACTCAGAAGAGATGGGGGTTACAAATTTTGGGGGGTATTTTCTGCTATTAACCCTTGCAAAAATGTGAAATTTGGGGGGAAACACACATTTTAGTGAAATTTTATTTTATTTTATTACATATGCAAAAGTCATGAAACACATGTGGGGTATTAAGGCTCTCTTAATTCCTTGTTAAGTTCCTCAAGGGGTCTTGTTTCCAAAATGGTATGGCATGTGTTTTTTTTTTGCTGTTCTGGCACCATAGGGGCTTCCTAAATGCAACATGCCCCCAAAAACCATTTCAGAGAAACGTACTCTCCAAAATCCCTTTGTCGCTCCTTCGCTTCTGAGCCCTCTACTGCGCCCGCCGAACACTTTACATAGATATATGAGGAATCTGCTTACTCGAGAGAAATTGGGCTACAAATATAAGTATCATTTTTCTCCTTTTACCCCTTGTAAAAATTCAAAAATTGGGTCTACAAGAACATGCAAGTGTAAAAAATGAAGATTGTGAATTTTCTCCTTCACTTTCCTGCTATTCCTGTGAACACCTAAAGGGTTAAAAGGCTGACCGAATATCATTTTGAATACGTTGGGGGGTGCAGTTTTTATAATGGGGTCATTTGTGGGGTATTTCTAAGATGAAGACCCTTCAAATCCACTTCAAACCTGAACTAGTCCCTGAAAAATAGTGAGTTTGGAAATTTTGTGAAAAATTGGAAAATTGCTGCTGAACTTTGAAGCCCTCTGGTGTCTTCCAAAAGTAAAAACTTGTCAATTTTATGATGCAAACATAAAGTAGACATATTGTATATGTGAATTAAAAAAAAATATTTTGAATATCCATTTTCCTTACAAGCAGAGAGCTTCAAAGTTAGAAAAATGCAACATTTTCAAATTTTTCATAACATTTTGGGATTTTTCACCAAGAAAGGATGCAAGTTACCAAAAAAATTTACCACTATGTTAAAGTAGAATATGTCACGAAAAAGCAATCTCAGAATCAGAATGATAACTAAAAGCATTCCAGAGTTATTAATGTTTAAAGTGACAGTGGTCAGATGTTCAAAAAATGGCCGGGTCCTAAGGTGTAAAATGGCTGGGTCCTTAAGAGGTTAAAAAATAATGCCCAATACTTTTGCCACTTGGATCTTTCCCTCAAAAGGTTGACTTTGCACAAGGGTGGTCAGTACTAAGAAAGATCTAGATGATTTTGAACGTAAATGCTTCTGTCATGGGTGGCCAGTGCAGGTACTAGATGCTTTGAGTGTGAGTGGGGCTTATTAGCTTTATACATTTTATGCTAATCCACAGCCTAGAATATACAAACAAGGTTTTCTCTTATGCCCTAGATTGTTTAACAAGGAATATTTGATTGGATTCAGGCCCCTAGTTAGTACTTTGTACTTTAATTCAGTTTTAGTCACCTTTGGGACATGTGTTCATTACATATTTACTCTGAAGTATTACTACCTAAAGTCAAAAAATTACTAGTGCTCTGAGTACAGATTATGGCATGAAAGGCTGTATGAATTGAAAATGTTCTTTTGTATTTCTACAGATTTACCATTATGAAACCATACAGTATTCCATTATGAAACCACACAGGAGACAAGGGTATTCTCCATGTTCACTAGTTTTATACTGAGTACTGTGTAATACTTAGCCCCAGCATTTATCTAAGAAATATACTTCTAAATCTGGTTACTTTGGAGGAGATTTATCATCCTGATCTATTCTCCACAGTAGTTTAGACATTAAAATGTGATGAGTTTGGGTCTAATGTGCAACAAATGTATCAAAATCGCACGCTGTTTTATAAATTTAGTGCACAATCTTCTCATCACCTATTCAGATTGTATTACCGCCTGGGTCGACATTGTCTGAGGTTTTGGCTTACTTTGCATTAAAAAGACTTTTTTAAGTTGCAGTTTATTAATACATTTTGTGCTATTATAGACCACTATGCTTGTTGGGAAGAGGTCCAACACAGGTCCATTACATGAGAAAATTAAAAAAGTCATGTCATGTCATGTGCTCCAAATGTATCATGCCTTCAGAACTTGCTTACCAAAGTAAACAATTATAAATGTCCCTCATAGTAATTAGTCTTATAGACCATGCAACGCTACCAGGCCAAAATGGTGTGCAAATGAGCTCGTCTCCAAAACAAACAACCCACTTGGATGTAGCTTCCCTGTTAGTCTATGTCCCGTCCATTAAAGAGCCTTGAAATTACATAGGGTTTTCGCGATCACCCCATCCCCCCACCTGCACCCCATCCTTAGTCTCCTCATCAACCCCCCCCCCCCCCTGCCATCCTCCTCGGTCTCCTCATCAATCACCGCATCCCCCCACCTGCACCCCATCCTCGGTCTCCTCATCAATCAATCTAACCCCTCATGAATTTATCACCCCCAGCACCCCCCTCCGGCAGACCGTCCGGTGTCTCCTCAGCTTCATGGAGATCACTGCAGCGATGTCGGGTGGGCGGCTGCACCTACCACTGCCTCTGCCTGGTTATCATAGGGTCAGAGGCAGAGACGCGTCAGGGGCTTGGAGCAGACGTGCGTGCGTACCTGCGCAGAGCACGTCTACTCCCATCATGCCCTTAACCCTGCGCTGATTTTTAAAGGGCTGGCGCGCAGGTAATTAAAAGAAAATAAAGATTGCTGGCAGCGACGGGCTCGGCTGAACATTAATATACGATGCCGATCTGATTCGGCGCTCGCATAGTATAAGAAAGCGGTCGTCGGACGGCGGCTCACGGGCTCAGATCATTCCGAGACACTGCATTGTCCTGGAATGAGGGTGACCGGGACCCGGGACAGACTCTCAAAATGCGGGACTGTCCCGGGCGATCCTGGACACGTGGTCACCCTATTCTGTATCCTTGAGCAGGATAGAGGGTGAAAACCAGGTGAACACTTAGACTTTACTCCCAAGTTTGGCCCAAAGCCAAACCGGTAAGTGGCACAGTGGGTCCCCACCGTTGGGGTGTTACAGGTGCATTTCTACACACTTACTGTATCCACAGTGAATTTGCTGCTACAGATTGGATGCTGTTAAATCAATATAAATAAGTAGTACAGCACAGCAGCAAATCAGCAGTGGATACAGGACTATGTTAAAAGGGTTATCCACGATAAGGTGATTTTAGTACGTACCTGGCAGTCAGTAATGGACATGCTTAGGAAGGATCTGCGCTTGTCTTGGGGCTAAATGGCTGAGATTACCATAACACTGTGGCTAGCTTTTTGTGAACTGGTATTTCCTGTTTGACTTTTCTTTTTTTGACTACAAATCCCACAATTCCATTTTCCTCCCTCCCACACATCAGCCACCCCACCCATTGAAACATAAATGAGCTGCATCCATTTAAAGACCTGTGGTTTTCAATCAGAGTGCCTACAGCTGTTGCTATATTATGAACTACACTAACTTTATAGCCCCTGTAGCATAGTCAAATAAAAAAATTTCCTGGACTACCCCTTTAATGGCATAAAATCATCCAGATTTTCTGCCCATTTAGGACAGATTGTACCTTCCCCCTTGATTAAAATAGGAAAATCCTCATCAGTTTACTTTCCTCCCCCCCCCCCCCACAATTTTTTAACCCTTTAGTCACAGACAAAATGCCTTTTTATGGTGGTCACAAAAGAGGCCTAAACTCCAGGTTTTACTAATGTCATTTTACCAACAGCCAGGCAACTACTAACAGCTTAGACTGGTGAAACCTTTAATTCTGTATTTTTAAAGGTAACCGTCATATGGAAAAGTGCAGTCCAATCTGCAGGTATCATGTTATAGAGCTGGAAGAGCTATGTAGATTTATATATAGTTTTGTGAGAAAAGTTCTAGGATAATTTGTATTGTGTATTCATGTAAATCTCTGCTCATTCTGGGCTAAGTAAGGCAGTCCTTTATATACACACTTATAAACAGATAGTTGTCTGGAGAAATCACATGTTGTGGCCAGTTTTGCCAAAATCACTGCCTTATGCCAGTCCAGTCTAAACCTGTCTCTTCTCTCCATCATTTTCCTGGTCTGCCTTCTCCATACCAAAACTATTCAGATATATTCTGCGAAAAGCAGGCCAAGACTCTACCTCCACATCGTCCCTATGACTGCCCCATCGATTTACAGCCTGGTACCACGCCTCCTCGAGGAAGAATTTACACATTATCAAAATATATCCAGGAGAACCTCCAAAATGAATTTATCCATAAGTCCTCTTCTCCTGCCGAAGCAGGTTTCTTCTTTGTAGGAAAAAAGATGGTACTCAATGTATTAACGACAGGGGACTTAATAAGATTACGATCAAAAATCTCTATCCTCTTCCTCTGATTTCTGAACTTTTTGATCGTCTATGGGGTCCCGGGGTCTTCTCTAAATTGGATTTGCGAGGAGCATACAACCTATACAATTCTTATCCGCGAGTGGGGCGAATGGAAGATGGCCTTCAATATCCGTGATGGACATTCTGAGTATCTCGTGATGCCTTTCGGACTCTGTAATGCCCCAGCTGTCTTTCAGGAATTTGTCAACGATATCTTCCAAGATCTACTTTACACCTGTGTTGTCATTTATCTTGATGATATCTTGATCTACTCACCCAACTTGGAGGAGCATCGCTCACTTGTCCGTCTGGTTCATCAGCGCCTCCGAGAGAATCATCTTTACGCCAAATTGGAGAAGTGCCTGTTCGAGAGATCTAGCCTTCTGTTCCTAGGTTACATCGTTTCTCATCAAGGTCTACAGATTGATCCTGACAAACTGACTGCAGTATTGGATAGGCCTCGTCGTATTCAACGCTTTTTGGGATTTGCCAATTATTATCGTCAGTTCATCGCTCATTTCTATTCTGTGGTTGCTCCGATTGTGACCCTTACTAAGAAGAACTCTAATCCTAAGTCATGGCAAAGACTGCGTTTGTCTCTGCCACAAGACCAAATCCGGAGAAGCCCTCGACCAAATCCGGAGAAAACCCTTTGCTTTGGAGGTGGATGCTTCATCCGTAGGAGCCGGTGCCATTCTTACCCAGAAAAACTCCAAGGACACAACTGTAGCCTGTGGTTTCTTTTTTAAGACTTTCTCGCCTGCTGAGAGGAACTACTCTTTTGCAGATCAAGAACTCCTTGCTTGCCTTGGAGGAGTTGTGACATTTGTTAGAAGGGACTCCTCATCCAGTCAGCATCTACTCTGACCGTTAGAATCTCCTACACCTCCAGTCTGCACAGCGTTTGAATCCCCACCAGGCAAGGTGGTCTCTTTTCTTTTCCAGATTTAATTTCTTCATTCACTTTCGTCCCACTGATAAAAACATCAGAGCCGATGCTCTTTCCAGAACCTCCGATGTCATTGGAATTGACTACTAGTGTTGCTCACGAATATTCGCAATGCGAATATGCATAGCGAATATAGCATATTCGCAAATTCGCGAATATTTAGAATATCGCAAATAATATTCACGATTACGAATATTCGTTTTTTTCCCAAACTTGTGTAAACACAGATCACATAATTGCCGGTATGATTAGAGACCATGGGGGGAGAATCTAAGGCGATTAGTTTGTGCATGCGAATATTCGTATTGCGAATATTCGTATTGCGAATATTCGCGAATATATTCCACGCCCTTCTTATGCCTCTGAGCCAATGATAGTTCTGCAACCAAAGTTGTCAGAGGTTAGCAACCTCCCTAGCAACCAATAGAAACTTGCTGGCATGACCAGTATATAAGATCACTCCCAGCAGTATTTGCTTGCAGATTCACATGGTGGTTTTGAGAGTGGAGTGCTTCGGTCATTTTTCCAGCATCCTTTGAGCTTTGAGCTTTGTGCTTCATGGTACTACCTTAGACCCAACTGCTTGACTTGTCTGCGTCAGTTAGTGTAAAAAAAAAAAAAGTTTTAGCTGTAGTAGTTTAGTTCTTCTAGTTTAGTAGCTGTCTGTGTCCTTGTCTACGTCTTTGTCCTTGTGAAAAAAAAATTATTGTAGTTGAGTAGTCTTTGTCTGCGTCTTTGTCTGCGTGCTTGTCTTTGTTTTAAAAAAAAAAACATCTCACATTCCCCCCCCAGTAAAGTTTCAAACCCCCCCATCAGCAAGTATGAGCAATATACGTCGCTGTGGCAGCAGGGGTAGGGGAGTTACTCCCAGTGCTGGGTCGCTGCCAGCACGGGGTAGCTCTCGCGCCCCTACAAGTGGATCAGGTGGAAGGGGAGTCCGCCTGATCCGCGATTTTTGCGGATTTTGATGAGCCTTAATACCCCACAGGGGTCTGACAGATCTTTGGAACAGTGGGCTGTGCAAATAAAAAAATAAAATTTTTCATTTTCACAGATCACTTTTACCTATCAGACACCAGTGGGGTGTAAATTCTCACTGCATTTTTTTTTTGCTTTTGTCAGAACCGCTGTAACAGTCAGACCCCCCCCCCCCCCCTGTGCAAATCACCTGAAATGTACATGTGCACTCTCCCTTCTGGGCCTTGTTGTGCGCCCCCAGAGCACTTTGCGTCCACAAATGGGGTATCTCCATACTCAGGAGAGATTACGTTACAATTTTTGGTGGGGCATTTTTCCCTTTTACCTCTTGTGAAAATGAAATGTAGAGGACAACACCAGCAAGTTAGTGTAAAATTTTGAATTTTTTACACTAACATGCTGGTGTAGACCCCAACTTCACCTTTTTATAAGGGGTGAAAGGAGAAAAAGCCCCCCAAAATTTGTTAGGCAAATTCTGCAGAGTACGGCGATACCCCATATGTGGCCCTAAACTGTTGCCTTGAAATACGACAGGGCTCCAAAGTGAGAGAGCGCCATACTCATTTGAGGCCTAGATTGGGGATTTGCATAGGGGTGGACATAGGGGTATTCTTTGCCAGTGATTCCCAAACAGGGTGCCTCCAGCTGTTGCAGAACTCCCAGCATGCCTGGACAGTCAGTGGCTGTCTGGTAATACTGGGAGTAGTTGTTTTGCAACAGCTGGAGGCTCCATTTAGGAAACAGTGCCGTACCAGACGTTTTTCATTTTTATTGGGGAGGGGGGCTGTGTAGGGGTATGTGTATATGTAGTGTTTTTTACTATGTGTTTATTTTATGTTAGTGTAGTTTATATTATGTTAGTGTAGTGTTGTGTTGTATAGTGTTGTGTTTAGGGTACAGTCACACGGGCGGGGGATCAAAGTAGTTTACCGCTGAGAGTTTGAGCTGCGGCAGAAAATTTGCGGCATATCAAACTTGCAGCTAGAAACATGGTCTGTCAGTGCATGCTGGGAGTTATAGTTTTGGCACAGCTGGAGGCACATGGGTTGGGAAACACTAAGTTAGGAAACAGACAATGTTTGCTAACCAGTGTGCCTCCAGATGCTGCAAAACTACAACTGTCCAGGCAGATGCTGTCCAGGCATGATGAGAGTTGTATTTCGGCAACAACTGAAGTGCCAGTTGTTGCCGAACTACAATGCCCAGCATTCCTGGACAGTGAGCAGGCTGAGAATTGTAGTTTTGCAGCATCTGGAGGGCCACAGTTTAGAGACCCCTGTATAGTGGTCTGAAAACTGTGGCCCTGCAGATGTTGCAAAACTACAACTCCCAGCATGGCCAGACTGTCCAGGCAACAGACGTGTTTCCCAACCAGTGTGCCTCCAGCTGTACAGGCATGCTGGGAGTTGTAGTTTTGTAACAGCTGGAGACACACTGTTTGGGAAACACCGCTATATGATCTTATATCATGGCTAGATTAAAAGTTATGATTCATAACTTTTAATCTAGTCTAAAATGCAGTTAAATATAATTAACTAACAGTGGTGAAAATACTTACACAAATCAGAACTCTCTCCTCACTTTCGCTGAAATTACTTCCCACCATCTTCGCTTCACTTAGCTTATTCGCGATCGCGATCTCACTGGCAAGCATCCAGGAAACGATCTCTGTTATCACGTGATGTAATAGCGGAATTTTCGCAATCAGTTATTTTCGCAATTATTTTCGCAATTGCCGAAAATTGGCAATGTTTAAAAATCAACTCGAATATAACGAATATTCGAAATTCACGAATATATGACGAATATTCGTACATATATTCACAAAATATCGCGAATTCGAATATGGCCTATGCCGCTCAACACTATTGACTACATGCCCAGACATAATATTCCTCCTGAACGTTTGATCTCTGCAGCTCCTGACGATCTCCAGCAAGTTCCCCCCGGAAAATCCTTTGTACCTGTCAAACTGAGACGGAAAGTCCTGAATTGGGGTCATTCTTCTTTGCTGGCTGGTCACCCTGGATTACGAAAGACCCTTCATCTCATTTCCCGGCATTATTGGTGGCCGCTTCTAGAACGCAACATCACTGATTTTGTCCATTCCTGTGTCACCTGTGTCTGTGAACATCTCCTCAGCAAAAACCAGCGGGACTCTTACAGCCATTAACCATTCTGGAGACTCCCTGGTCTCATATCGCCATGGACTTTATTACGATCTACCTCCATCCCGTAATAACACGGTCATCTGGGTTGTGGTTGATCGGTTCTCCAAGATGGCTCATTTCATTCCTCTACCTGGTCTCCCATCTGCTCCACAGCTGGCGAAGCACTTCTTAGAACATATATTTCACCTACATGGTCTACCTAGTTATATCATCTCGGATCACGGAGTTAAGTTTGTTTCCAAGTTCTGGCGAGCTCTCTGTACTCATCTTGACATCAACCTGGACTACTCCTCTGCCTATCACCCTCAGCCCAACGGTCAGGTGGAGAGGGTAAATCAGATTCTGGAGACTTATTGTCACGTACGGGCAGGCAGGGAGTGCTCGCTACGCTCACCTGCGCCCCTGCCTATTTGTCCGCCTATCCTAAATGATAGGCCGGCAACTGGTTGACAATCCCTTCCTAAATAAGTGAGGGGAGTCAAATGTCAACACAATAAAATACAATCCTGTCAGTTGTCAGGAGCAACAGGGAAACAAGCAACTAACAAAGACAAACTAAACATACACACATAAAGTCGATGTCAGTCAAACCGGGTCAAGCCAGGAGTGCGAAGAGGTGCCAAATCGCTATAACCAAAGAGAAGTCAGATATGAAGCCAGAAGTCAAGTTGCCGGTTATACAAGGAAATAAGGGAATGCTAGCTACTCAGGTAATGACTGCTTTCACAGGCATCTTCCCAGTGACTGATGCCTGGTAATATAGGGAGATGCACATGTGGTCAATCAGTAGCTAACCACTCAGACAGCAGGGCGTAACCCGGCAACCTTGCAAACAACACTTGTCAGCACCTGTTAACCCTGCTGGTGCTGACACTTATCTTCACCATTTTGTTTCAGCTCATCAGGACGACTGGGTTGATCTTTTTCCTTGGGCCAAATTCTCCTATAATCATAAGGATTCTGAGTCCACGAGGTCTTCTCCGTTTTTCATTGTTTATGGACATCATCTCCGTACTCCTCTTCAAGTTTATGTTCCCTCCGGACTACCAGCTGTTAATGAACTTCTCCGTGACTTCTCTTCCATTTGGTAACAGACTCAGCACTCTTTATGTCTAGCCTCTTCCCACATGAAAACCTAGGCAGATAAGAAAAGAAGACCTCCTCCTTCTTTCTCTCCCGGTGATAAGGTTTGGTTATCTTCCAAGTACATTCGCTTCAAGATTCCCAGTTATAAGTTGGGTCCTCATTTCCTAGGCCTGTTCGAGGTCTTACAGAAAATCAATCCAGTCTTATATGAGCTCAGTTTACCTTCTTCTCTACGCATCCCTAACTCTTTTCATGTGTACCTCCTCAAGCCTCTGGTAATCAACCGTTACGCTCATAGGAATACTGCTCCCACGGCCGTTTCAGGCTCCTCTGATGTCTTCCAAGTTAAAGAAATTCTAGCCACAAAGATTGTGCGAGGAAGAAAATTCTTCTTAGTTGACTGGAGGGGATTTGGTCCTGAGGAGAGATTCTGGGAGCCTGAGGAGAATATCCTGGACCATAATTTTTGAGCCTTAAAAAGAGGGGGAGACCAAGGGGGGGTACTGTTGCGGTCTGCGCTCCGGCCAGTCATCCTGGCTGTGAACACTCCCCTCCTGCACCTGCCGGCAGGGCTGGGATTCGCATCACTGGACGCGCCTGCATGCAAATCCCAGCCCATTACTCACCTCCGCCCTACTCCATTCCTTCTGCCTTCTTGCAGCAACAGCGCACATGCCCCCGTCTTCTAGTGCGCTCTAAAATTTAAAGGGCAAATACGCCCTTAATTAAGTACATGCACCTGCACTGTTTTTATAAATATCTGCACTTCCCATCACTCCCTGCCGGATCTTTGTTGCCCTAGTGCCTAGTGAAAATGTTTTCTGTGTTGCCTTGCCGTGTTTCAGACCCTTGTTTTCCTTGACTTTGCTAATTGCTGCCTGCCTGTTGACCTTCTGCTACATTCCTGACTATGCACCTGTGTTGCCAGCCCTGACCTCCCGCTTTCCAGACCATGTCTTGCCTCAGCCCTCCTGTACCTCGCATTACCACAGCCACCTGTGTGGTTGAGTTGTGCCAGGGGTAGTGACCTGGGTGCCGCCTGCTGCAGCAAGACCATCCCGTTTTGCGGCGGGCTCTTGAGAAATGCAGTGGCACCTTTGACTCCGCTCCCTGGCATGGCCCACGTCATCTGCCACACAGATCCAGCGCATCTACTACCTCTGTGTGAGTCCTGCCTAGTGCGGTAAGTCTTACACCTGTCATCAAACCATATTTTCTAAACTAACTCCGTTTATATTCCCTAACTACTCCTAACACCCCTCCTGGCCTTAAAATTTTTTTCCAAGCTTTAAAAAGCCTCTGTATCATACATTTCCCCTTGTTCACATTGTAGGAGCTCCCAGCAGGATAAAGTGGGCTTTCCACAGCAGACACCATGTCACTGAAGCCTGCGAGAGCTGTGCCTCGCCATGGCCGCACGCACTTACTGAATTTGCTCTCCTGCCAGGCTAGGGGGAGACCAAACTAACTGTTTGACTTGCAGCAGGGAACAGAACAGAGCCAACTAGTGGCCATTTTTTTCACATTAAAAACATATAAACAGCAAGTAAATAGCAAAATGTCTTATAATTACATAAGGGACAATATGTTAAAAGTTAAGTTTGGTGACAGGAACTCTTTAATGTTACAGTTTCTCTTACCCTTTAGGTGCTGTGGTCAACAGTGACTGTGGCATCTAAGTGTTTTCTTAGGGTGCTACTCATTTAAGTCTTTTAGGCTCCTGCGAACTGAATGATGGGTTGCAATGGTTTACTGTATAGAAAGCAAGAATGCATGTCAGTTTTATATTAGTAGTGCAGTGCATTATGAAAGAGATCTAATGCTCACATATCCAAAGCATTACTCACATTAAAAACAACTTCTGTCAAGTCAATAAGGCATGTCTAAAGTTGTTGCTCACACTGGGTCTCACTGCTGGGACATGCAGCGATCATGAGTTATTAGCTTGGAAAACAGGCAGGATTTCTCTCCACTCCTTGGCCGGCAATAAGATTCATCCATTTCTCTGCATAGAAGTCTATGCAGAGAAATGTATGGATCTTCCAGCTGGCCGGGGAGTAGAGTGAAATGCCACCCGTTTCCCTGGATAACAATGCACAATCACAGCGGGTCTCAGGAGTGAGTCCGGGTGCAATCCAATTTTTTGGTTTTACATATGTGGTTGGCATGTCAAAAGTTGCTTTTATCGACAGTAAGTCCTCTAATTGGACAAATACATAGGCCCTGATTTACTATTGTAAACCTGACCTGTTTTGTCGGGTTGTGCACCAGAATTTCTGTCTGCCCCAGAAAATCAAAACCCTGACCAACTCTCCATTTTACTGAGAAAACACGAAAAAGGGATGTGGCTGCCAGGAAAAGGGGGCATGGTCGCCAAAAAGGGAGCGTGTTCCAGACATATACTGTCTGGCACTGCAGGGGTGTAATACATTAATCCTGCTTGTAACATCGGGTTGACATATGATATACTGCTTAAGCTGGTGGTGCAGGTTAGAAGGGCTCAAATATAGAGAAGAGAGAAACCGCACTCACCAGTCAGTCTGTGCAGATAATTTTTATTTCATGTGCGATAAAAGATGGATGAACACGGTGGTGCAGAGCAGGCAGCTAGGACGCCAGGAACATTCACAGGTGTAACAGCTGTTTCACGGGACGAGCCCGCTTCATCTGACAAAGCCCATGTAACAGCTGTCACACCTGTGAATTTTCCTGGCGTCCTAGCCGCCTGCTCTGCATGATCCTGTTCATCCATCTTTTATCGCATATGGAATAAAGATTTTCTGCACGGACTGACGGTGTGTGCGGTTTTTCTCTTTTCCACTTAAAAAAAAAATCCCAACATATTTTCTAAGGTATAAAAAGAATATGTATAATTATACCAGCGCTCCCAATTATACTAAACACGTAGCTGCCAGGTATTATTTATGGATCCCTGTATGCCATAAAAGTGTTTCTAGTACAAGAAAAAGAAGGATAAACACCAGCTCTGAGCTGTGGGGTTTTCCAGAGCTTAAAACTCCCAATTTTTGGGTGGAAACCTTAGAAAATATAAATACCAGCGCTAGAATAGAAATGAACATTTATTTAAACATAAAAATATGTCAAAAGAGCACAGTAGTGTAAAAGGGATTAGAGAGGGGATATCACTTTAAGTAGATGATGGTGTTCCGAAGGTGTCGTTATTCCTAGATGTTTGAAGGGGCAACGCAGGTGCTGGAAAAAATAAGTAAAAACTTGATGGGTATGAGAGAACAAGGGGATTAAAGATGACTATATATGTACAAGACCATGAGTATCTATCTATAGCACGTACCCGTAGTGTAATTATAGCTGTTGTGGTTCTAATGATCCCTTGGTTTGGGGAGTGGACATAGGTCAGGATTATAGCAATGTGAACCTATGTTGACATATGGTTAAAATCAATTAGATATTCGCTGTAGAATTGGAAAGATAGAATATGTTTTTGGAATAATACCTGCTCAGAAGAAACAGGCTATACAGCGATCAGAGGAAGCAAGTTGATTGAAGCTGGAAGGATTGGTTTCAGAGAGATCTATGGATACAGTGAGTATATATTTGTGTAAATGCTATTTTTAGTATGGAAGAATTGGTGTATAATAAAAGTATAAGGAGGAGATGTACTTGGTTTCTAAGAAGAGCAAAAAATGATATGGTGTACGGCTCTTTTTGAATGGAGATCCTTGTGGGATTATGAAGCGTTTTTTCTCAATGATACTGCTTATGTTCCGGAAAAAAAAATAGAAAATAATAATAGTAGATTAATGAGGAATGTAGTATTGTTTAAGAAACAGATATTATAATTACTTTGCCCAGCACTTACATAACTTATAAGAAACTGAGGGCATTTGCACAAATGTCGGTTGGTGAAATGCTCTGCTGCTATGAAGATTCACTCCTGTTGTATAGCTCCGTGGATGAACGTGTTTCAGAAATATTTATTTTCCTATATTCCTAATATTTATAATTGCACTATAGGTACATGCTATAGATAGATAATCCTGGTCTTGTACATATACAGTCATCTTTAATACCCTTTTTCCCCCATACCCATCACATTTTTTACTTATTTTTTCCAGCACCAGCGTTGCCTCTTCAAACATCTAGGAATAATGACACCTTCGGAACACCATCTTCTACTTAAAGTGATATCCCCTCTCTAATCCCTTTTACACTACTGTGCTCTTTTTACATATTTCTATATGTTTAAATAAATGTTCATTTCTATTTAAGCGCTGGTATTTATATTTTCTAAGGTTTCGACCGACCAAAAAATTGGTGGTTTTGAGCTCTGGAAAACCCCACAGCTCAGAGCTGGTGTAAAAAAGCAAAACATAGGGAAAGTGCAAAATATAGGAAAATCTTAGTAAATACGGTGGAAAAATATCTGTTGGGAAAAAAACTCCACAAAGAAAACTACACTCCGCTCATGGTAAATCAGGGCCATAGTGTGAAAACGATCCATGTTTTCCCCTTACAAAATGTTTTCAGGAAAAAAAATCTACACAAAATTGGTACTACAATATCCATTACAGCACAAAATATAAAATTAACATTTAATTTATCCTGCATAAAAACCACATAAACAATGTATTTGGTTATTAGTCTCTAAAAAGATGGAATAAAAAATATATAATTTGTATCTAGCTCTGTCAACAGAACAAGTACAAATATTACGAGTCTCAGAGGCAACAATGCTAAAACAAAATAAACAAATTTCTATGGTGCAAAAGTAAAAAAAAAAAAATATATATATATATATATATGTATATATATATATATATATATATATATATATATATATATATATATATGTATGGTCATGGCCGTAAATGTTGACACCCCTGAAATGTTTCTAGAAAATGAAGTTTTTCTCACAGAAATGGATTGCAGCAACACATATTTTGCTATACACATGTTTATTCCCTTTCTGTGTATGCGAACTAAACCAAAAAAGGGAGTCAAAGAAAGCAAATTGGACATAATGTCACACCAAACGCCAAAAATGGTCTGGACAAAATTATTGGCACCCTTAACTTAATACTTGGTTGCACACCCCTTGGAAAAAATAACTGAAATGAGTCGCTTCCTATACCATCAATAAGCTTCTTACACCTCTCAGCGGAAATGTTGGACCATTCTTCCTTTGCAAACTGCTCCAGGTCTCTCAACAGCAATTTTAACATCTCTTCACAGGTGTTCAATGGGATTTAGATCTGGACTCATTGCTGGCCACTTCAGAACTCTCCAGTGCTTTGTTGCCATCCAATTCTGGGTGATTTTTGACTTATGTTTGGGGTCATTGTCCTGCTGGAAGACCCAAGATCTTGGATGCAAATCCAGTTTTCTGATACTGGGCTGTATAGTGTGACCCAAAATCCGTTGGTAATCCTCGGATTTCATGATACCTTGCACACATTCAAGGCACCCAGTGCCAGAGGCATCAAAACAACCCCAAAACATCATTGAACATGCACCATATTTCACTGTAGGTAGTGTTCTTTTCTTTGTAGGCCTCTTTCCATTTTCAGTAAACAGTAGAATGATGTGCTTTAGCAAAGAGCTCTATCTTGGTTTCATCTTTCCACAAGATGTTTTCCTAGAAGGATTTTGGTTTACTCAAGTTCATTTTGGCAAAATGTAGTCTTGCTTTTCTCTGTCTCTGTGTCAGCAGTGGGGTCCTCCTGGGTCTCCTGCCATAGTGTTTTATTTCATTTAAATGTCGGCGGATAGTTCGCACTGATACTGATGCTCCTTGAGCCTGCAGGACAGCTTGAATATCCTTGGAACTTGTTTGGCGCTACTTATCCACCATCCGGACTATCCTGCGTTGACACCTTTCATCAATTTTTCTATTCCGTCCACGCCCAGGGAGATTAACTACACTGCCATGGGTTGCAAACTTCTTGATAATGTTGCGCACTGTGGACAAAGGCAAATCTAGATCTCTGGAGATGGACTTGTAACCTTTAAATTGTTGATATTTTTCCACAATTTTGGTTTTCAAGTCCTCAGATAGTTCTCTTCTCCTCTTTATTTTGTCCATGCTTAGTGTGGTACACACAGACACACAATGCAAACACTAAATGAACTTCTCTCCATTTTATCTGCTTTCAGGTGTGATTTTTATATTGCCCACACCTGTTACTTTCCTAAGGTGAGTTTAAAGGAGCATCACATGCTTGAAACAATCTTATTTTTCCACTTTCAATTTTGAAAGGGTGCCAAGGGTGTGACATTATGTCCAATTTTTTTTTTTTTGTTTACTTCCAATACACACAAAGGGAATAAAAATGTGTACAGCAAAACATGTTTTCAGCAATCCTTTTCTGTGAGAAATACTTCATTTTCTAGGACAATTTCAGGGGTGCCAACATTTACGGCCACGACTGTATATATATCTAACACTCTCTTTAGTCCATAACAACGAGGCAACGTTTCGGCTGCACAATTACAGCCTTTCTCAAGCAATTACCAAATTGAAATGGTGTGGTATATATATGTGAACAGAAGCTTGTAGCGAAAACAGTGATTGGTTGACTAGCAATGAGTAACATGAGTAACATCAGTGCATAAAACATGTGACATACAAAGTCTCCAATTGGAGCAGTGCAACAAGTGTATATAATGACATAATACATGATTATATTCATACAGTGCATTTTAAAACTTACAACAGAGGCAGAGCGAGAAGAGGGAGGGATGCGGACACTGACGCCAGCGGGTCCCATTACTGGAAGCCGGTGCAAAAACGGTGAGCATGTGAGGACTACGGAGCACTGAGGCAGCCAAAAAGAGCTAGGGCAGGAAGCGTGACAACGCACGTGCAATAGAGGATACGACTGCAGCGGCCGTATTAAATGTGGGCTCGGAGAGTGGGAAAACCCATGGAGAGTCCTATAAGTAAAGATCAAAGCCCATGTAGGGAATGGTCCCTCCATACATACACAGACACGGGGCATGAGGGAATCACCCAAGGAATCAGAGCAACCGCGGGGCACACAAGAAGCGCTCGCCGGGGTCGTAGGACAGAGGCAGCCGAAGATCCTGTTCTGGACCACCTGCAGACACCGCTGTGATCCTCTGGGTGGTCCCCAAGCCACCTCACATGCAATCACTTGCTAGGGACCTAAAATGGAAATAATAATGAAAACACATGGCCCAGTGAAAAATATAAAATTTGTACATGACAGCAATATAAGTCATGCCGTATGTCAGATGTGGGGCTCCCCCATGTCTGGGAGCGAGAAGAATGATGGCTCCCTTCCAGGGTATATCATAACTCATTGCTTTCATGTACAAATTTAATATTATCATTGGATAATCTGTTTTCACAATATTACTTCCATTTTAGGTCCCTCGCAAGTGAATGTGTGTGAGGTGGCTGGGGGACCACGGCGAAGTCCGCAGGTGGTCCACAACAGGGAAAATATAGAAAATCAGATCAGCTCATCCATCATTCCAATGTTCGTATAGCACCAGCACAACCTCTCACATAGAATCTCGGGGAAAAGACGCTGGGGCCGTGTTCCCAGGTGAGGCAATCAGCAAAAGGAGTAATGGACTTCCGGCTCCCAGAGATGAATAAAATCCAAGGTTTATTAGAAAACTTAATTAAAATCCAAGTGTAACATAAAAACATTGAAACACATACAAACAAAACGCACCAATGTGTTTCAACTTGTTAACAAGTCTTAGTCATGGCACCGGTTTGTGACACAACATTGCAATGTATACCTATCGTTTCCTGTGATGTCAGGACCAGATGTGACCGCCCAGTGGCGTGGTCTACAACAGAACCTTCTGCTGCCTCTACCCTGTGCCCCATGTGAGTGCTTTTTACGTGCCTCGCGGTTGCCCTGATCTCTTGGGTGATTCCCTCATGCCCCTGTGTCTGTGTATGTATGGAGGGTCCTTTCCCTATATGGGCTTTAATCTTTACTTATAGGGCTCTCCATGAGTTTGCCCACTCTCTGAGCCCACATTTAATACGGCCGCTGCAGCCGTATCCTCTACTGCGAGTGCTGTCACGCTTCCTGCCCTAGCTCTTTTTGGCTCCCTCAGTGCTCCGTAGTCCTCGCACGTGCGCAAGCGTAGTGTTAGCACCGGCTTCCAGTAATGGCGCCTGCTGACGTCTGTGTCCGCATCCCTCCCTCTCCTTGCTCCGCCTCTGTTGTAAGTTTTAAAATGCACTGTATGAATATAATCATGTATTATGTCATTATGCACACATGTTGCACTGCCCCAATTGGAGACTTTGTATGGTCACATGTTTTATGCTTTATTGCTAATCAACCAATCACTGTTTTCGCTACAAGCTTCTGTTCACATATATATCACACCATTTCCATTTGGTAATTGCTTGAGAAAGGCTGTAATTGCGCAGCCAAAACTTTGCCTGTTTGTTATGGAATAAAGCCAGTTTTCTACACTACCATTTGTGAGTGTGATGGTGTTCTTCCGATTGCTGTGTTCCCTGAGGACCCAGGACCAGGACCGCCAGCCTGCATGCATCCGAATTCCTGTTTCTCCACCCCAGCCGGAGTGCTGCTTCTTCTTCCTGTAAGATATATATATATATATATATATATATATATATATATATATATATATATATAAATTGGTACCTCTGTTTTTGTATCAATCAAGAATAAAAAGTTATTTTACGATTTGACCACTGTAAAAAAATTCAAATAAACGAAAGAATGGATGGAAACTTTCATTGGTTCCTATTAAAAGACAGCAAAAAGAGAAGGAATTGATACCCAAAGTAATTTTTTATACTATATAAACTTTAATCATACAATGGTAAGGCTTTATTTTTACAACTGACATACTCCTTTAAGTTTAAAATATCATAAATAGATTTTTAGAACAATTGCAAAACATTTAGACTGACATATTTTCAGTAATGGGAATTCTTTCTGCTCCCAGTAATATGAATAAAGAATTATTCATTAGCGACACTTTGATGTGGAGCACCACGGTTTGTTATACCTGGCAATCCCAGTGGTAAGCAAGTGTCGGACTGACCAAGCTGATGATCTGGCAGCAGCAGGATAATTTGATGTCTAGACATTTCATGCAGGCCAGATTCGCTTCATTTTACAACTCATGAAGTGATGAATGTTTTATCATGGCAGGTATACACAGGATTTTACCAGTTTTGTAATATTTCTGATACTTTCAATTTTCTAATATTTCAGTATCTGTCTAATTCTTTTGTTACCTTCTGGTGCCTCTGTGGTGACACGGGGTGGTGTTAGTGGAAATACCAGATCACTTTGTGATGCCAGGGCACCGTTACCCTATACACGGTCCGAGGTTGGAGACAGCTTCTCCTGGGCCAGACATGGGGAGTAAATGAACACACTGACATCAGGTTACGCATAACTGTCTTTACTGAGCTGGGTGCAGATGGCAATACACGTACAACTGGCTTTAGGTGAGAGAGTACAGCGTAACCCCCTTGGGAGCCCTGTTGCCTTGCTGGGACTTGTGGTGCATACACCAAACAGATTTATACTGATTTGGATGTAAAGATGAATCCTGGCAGCTAGGATTCTGTCAAGGTACTGAAGCTTTCTCTGCAGGGGCATGAACTTCTTCCTTGGGAGTAATCCTTACAGGATGACCAGTAAAGAGACCAGATTTGAGTTAGGCCTCTCCTCAGAGCACACAGCACACACACCTGAACCACACTGTGGCTCAGCTTGCTGGAACTAAACTAAATAACTCCTCCCCCACTACACTACATTGGGGAGACTTTAGGGGTTCCCATTGGCAGGCAGGGTCACACAGGGTTCACTGCTCTCATTTAAAGGTACAGTAACATAGAAACAAAATATACATATAACAGTAAGATAATTGATTTAGAAAAATATACTATTTGTGCAATACAGTATGAACATAATTACTTTAACAATAAGTCCTTTGGTGGGCCCAACATCGTACGCTACCAAGCTGCCTATAGCAACCAGTCAGATTGCTTCTTCCATTTTTGAAAAAGCCTTAATTGCTATGGGCAATTGGTCAACTTCCTGTGCTCAATTTACATATTTATTGTCTGTGACTCCACTTCACTTAGTCACAGACAATTATAACTAGAGACTTCTAAACACTTTAAGGATAGGGTCACACACAAGGCATCCGTAGCATATTTGACACTGCAGATGCACTTCCAGCAGTCACAGAGAAACAGCAAAGCAACTCCATGCTCCCCGTAGCTCTATGGGGGGGGGGTATTTATCAATTTTGCCTGTTGAAAGTTTCTTTTTACCCTTTTTTTTTCACTTTGGTTTTCGTGGACATGCACCAAATTTATTATTTGGTGCAAGTTGTTAGTAATTTTGGCTCAAATGTTGAAATCAGCTGTTCACAGCGCCTTTTACACAGAACTTACCACCACAGAGGACAGCGCATTTTACTAGAGCAGCCATTTCGGAGTCCCTCCTGCAGTATATCAGCAAGCGACGTGAGTTATTTTCTTTTGTGGGGTTTATAGCCACCATGTGAAATGGATTTTATTTGCAACTTGAGTAGTTTTTTCAATTTTTTTGGTTACTTTAGTGCAGTGGTCTTCAACCTGCGGACCTCCAGATGTTGCAAAACTACAATTCCCAGCATGGGAGTTGTAGTTTTGCAACATCTGGAGGTCCGTAGGTTGGAGACCACTGCTTTAGTGCTTGCCTTTCCTGAACCTGTGTGGCCATGTCCAATGCTGGCTCAACGGAGGGTGAAGGTTCCTCAGAGACAACTATGTCGCAGGATAGTATTGAGCAGCCCTGGAGGCGTCGCTGCTTTCACAAAACATTTTGGGGGGCTTTTTCTCCTTTTACCCCTTATGAAAAGGAAAAGTTGGGGGTCTACACCAGCCTGTTAGTGTAAAAAAATGAAAATTTTTACACTAACATGCTGACGTTGCCCCATACTTTATATTTTCACAAGCGGTAAAAGCAAAAAAAGACCCCCAAAATTTGTAATACAATTTCTCCCAAATACGGAAATACCCCATATGTGGGTGTAAAATGCTCTGCGGACGCACAACAAAGCTCAGGAGTGAGAGCGCACTATGCACCTTTGAGGCCTAAATTGGTGATTTGCACAGGGGTGGCTGATTTTACAGCAGTTCTGACATAAACGCAAAAAAAAAAATACCCACATGTGACCCCATTTTGGAAACTACACCCCTCATGGAACATAACAAGGGGTATAGTGAGCCTTAACACCCCATAGGTGTTTGAAGAATTTTCCTTAAAGTTGGATGGGGAAAAATAAATAAAATTCTCACTAAAAGCCCCCAAAATTTGTAACACCATTTCTTCTGAGTAAGAACATACCCCACATGTGGATGTAAAGTGCTCTGCGGGTACACTACAATGCTCAGAAGAGAAGGAGCGCCATTGGGATTTTGGAGAGAGAACGTGTCTGAAATTGAAGGCCATGTGTGTTTAAAAAGCCCCCATAGTGCCAGAACAATGGACCTCCCCCCACATGTGACCCCATTTTGGAAACTACACCCCTCACGTAATGTAGTAAGGGGTACAGTGAGCATTAACGCCCCACAGGTGTCTGACAGATTTTTGGAACAGTCGTCCGTGAAAATGAAAAATTTTATTTTTCATTTGCACAGTCCACTATTCCAAACACACTCTCCGAAAGCTCAATGGCGCTCCTCCTCTTCTGAGCATTGTAGTGCGCCAGAAGAGCACTTTACGTCCACACATGGGGTATTTCCATACTCAAAAGAAATGGGGTTACAAATTTTGGGGGTCATTTACTCCTATTACCCCTATTTGGGGGAAAAGCAGCATTTTAGTGAGAAAAAAATAAAATTCATTTACACATCCAACTTTAACGAAAAGTCGGCAAACACCTGTGGGGTGTTAAGGCTCACTGGACCCCTCGTTACGTTCCTTGAGGGGTGTAGTTTCCAAAATAGTATGCCATGTGAGGTTTTTTTTGCTGTCCTGCCACCATAGGGGCTTCCTAAATGGGACATGCACCCCAAAAACAATTTCAGCAAAATTTGCTTTCCAAAAGCCAAATGTGACTCCTTCTCTTCTGAGCATTGTAGTGCACCCGCAGTGCACTTTATGTCCACACATGGGGTATTTCCATACTCAGAAGAGATGGGGTTACAAATTTTGGGGAACATTTTCTACTATTACATAAAAATGTAAAATTTGGGTGAAAAGCAGCATTTTAGTGAAATTTTTTTTTTCATTTACACATCCAACTTTAACGAAAAGTCGTCAAACACCTGTGGGGTATTAAGGCTCACTGGACCCCTTGTTACGTTCCTTGAGGGATGTAGTTTCCAAAATAGTATGCCATGTGGGGTTTGTATGCTGTCTTGGCACCATAGGGGCTTTCTAAATGTGACATGCCCCCCAAAAACCATTTCATAAAAACTCACTCTCCAAAATCCCAGTGTCGCTCCTTCCCTTCTGAGCCCTCTACTGCGCCTGCCGAACACTTTACATACACATATGAGATATTTCCTTACTCGAGAGAAATTGGGTTACAAATTTTAGGAAGATTTCTCTCCTTTTACCCCTTGTAAAAAATCAAAAACTGGGTTGACAAGAACATGCGAGTGTAAAAAATGAAGATTTTGAATGTTCTCCTTCACTTTGCTGCTATTCCTGTGAAACACCTAAAGGGTTAACACACTTACTGAATGTCATTTTGAATACTTTGAGGGGTGCAGTTTTTATAATGGGGTCATTTATTGGGTATTTCTTATATGAAGGCCCTTCAAATCCACTTCAAAACTGAACTGGTCCCTGAAAAATTCAGATTTTGAAAATTTTGTCAAAAATTTGAAAATTTCTGCTGTACTTTGAAGTCCTCTCATGTCTTCCAAAAGTAAAAACATGTCAACTTTATAATGTAATCAAAAAGTAGACATATTGTATATGTGAATCAATATATAATTTATTTGGAATGTCTATTTTCCTTACAAGCAGAGAGCTTCAAAGTTAGAAAAATGCAAAATTTTCAATTTTTTCATCAAATTTTGGAATTTTTCACCAAGAAATGATGCAAGCATCGATGAAATTTTACCACTAACATAAAGTAGAATATGTCACGAAAAAACATTCTCGGAATCAGAATGAAAGGTAAAAGCATCCCAGAGTTATTAATGCTTAAAGTGACAATGGTCAGATGTGTAAAAAAACACTCTGGTCCTTAAGGCCAAAATGGGCCTCATCCTTAAGGGGTTAAAGGGGTTTTTACTGGATATGTGATTGATGACCTGTCATTAGGATACACTACCAATGTGTGACCATGGGGATCCACACTCATGTTAGTACCATTGATGTCACTTTTGCTCATGGTAGGATAAAAATTCAGTATATTTGTGGTATATGTCAGCAAACTGGCAAAACTGTATATAAGCCCAGTAAACCCACGCCAGATATATAGTTAGAACCATTATAATTATCAGTGCTGTGATTGATTTATAATCCTGATCCATGTTTCTTTCTGCTGCTGCTGTAGATTATTATGCCTTGTTGTGCCAGTTATTTTCCTCCTCTATTGTAGTAAAGCAGTAGATCGGACTCAGTCCATGCTCGTGTATGTTTATATATCCGACTATAAACACTACAGAAATGGATCCAGTGTGGGTACACATGTATATACCGTATTTTTCGCCCTATAGGACGCTCCGGCATATAAGACGCACCCAATTTTAAATTAGGAAAATCTAGAATACAATGTAAAGTATAGGTCACAGTGATCTTCAACCAGCGGACCTCAAGATGTTGCAAAACTACAACTCCCAGCATGCCCGGACAGGCGATGGCTGTCCGGGCATGCCAGGAGTTGTAGTTTTGCAACATCTGGAGGTCCGCAAGTTGAAGACCACTGGTATAGGAGGTAATACTCACGTGTCCCCGCCGCTCCGGACCCGTCACCGCTGCCCTGGATGTCGCCCTTCATCGCTGTCGCCGCGCCCCCGGGGTGTCCACGTCGCTCTGCTGCCCGGTATCCTCCGCCGCTATGCGTGTGCGACGACGTGATGACGATGAAGGAGAGCGCTGGCCATGCAGGAGATCCCAGCACGGAGCAGACACCGAGGATGCAGGTAAGGTCCCACCCAGTGCAGCTGGGTTAGTGTCACTTTCCCTTCAGACGCGGCGGTCCGCTTTGATCGACGCATCTGAAGGGTTAATACAGGGCATCACTGCGATCGGTGATGTCCTGTACTAGCCGCGGGTCCCGGCCGTTGATGGCCGCAAGGACCGCCGCGATAGGTGTGTATTCGCCGTAATTTCTGGGGAAGAAAAAGTGCGTCTTATACGGCAAAAAATACAGTACACGTTCACATACTGTTTATTTTTCCGATGCATACCACAAAAATAGCATCAGATAAAATGTAAATACACACAAATAGATCAATGACAGTCAATGTTAGGCTATGTTCACACGGCAGAATATCCGCCATTCCGCACAAATTCTGATCAGCATAGCTTGCAGAATGGAACTGCAGAATTATGCTGGAACTGTGGTGCAATTCTGTATTCTCAAAACACAGAATTCTGCAGAAATTCAAAGTCCCATTGACTTCAATGGGATTCCGCTGTGGAATTCCGTTAAATTAAAGACAGGTCTTTAAATTTTAGGGAAAACAAAATTTCTGCCACAGAAATTCTGCTGTGGGACAGCAGAATCCCATTAAAATTGATGGTCAGTAAATTTTGGCAGAGTTTCTGGAGGAATTCCTGTGCGATCATAGCCTTAGACTGCTTTCACAGCACATCAGTAGTGTACTTTTGCTAAATGATTCTTGGGACATACAGAAAATGTACCAATAGACTCCAATCACCTGACGGAGGTCAAAAGAGTGGCCTCCGTTCGAGGGGCTTCCAGTGGGGTTTGCAATTTTCTACTGGATGGAACAATGCAGCCTTCTGCGCTATCCATAGAGAAGGGGTCATTGTTGGTCTCCTTAAAGGTGGTCTCCATTAAGGTATTAAAATATTGCAGGGTTGCTGCTAAAAATAAAAATACTTTCATACCTCAGTCCCATCAAGCTCCCAGTCTATTTTTTTTTTTATTCGACTGGGTCATTTCAAATGGTAATAACTTTATAATATTATTTTTCGTCTGACGCCATTGAGTGAGGGCTTAATTTTTGCGGGATGAGCTGTACTTTTTATTGGTATCATTTTGGCGATACATGCAACCTTTTTGATCTTTTTTATTCCGCTATTTATACCAAAATTGATGAATATTTTTGTTTACTTTTTTTATGGCATTCACCGTGCGGGATAATATACATTATAGTTTTTTAGTACACGTTATTACGGACGTGGCAATTAGAGATACGCGAACTTACAGTAAATTCGATTCGTCACAAACTTCTCGGCTCGGCAGTTGATGACTTTTCCTGCATAAATTAGTTCAGCTTTCAGGTGCTCCCGTGGGCTGGAAAAGGTGGATACAGTCCTAGGAGACTCTTTCCTAGGAATGTATTTACCTTTTCCAGTCCACGGGAGCACCTGAAAGCTGAACTAATTTACGCAGGAAAAGTCATCAACTGCCGAGCCGAGAAGTTTGTGACGAATCAAATTTACTGTAAGTTCGCTCATCTCTAGTGGCAATATTTATTATGTATATGATTTGATCTTTTTTGATGACAATACAGGGTTTTATTGGGAATGGGCATTATTTTTTTTTTTTTGCACTTCATACATGTATTGAAGAACCTTTTATTATTACATTTTTCACTTTTTACAGGTTATACTATGCTGCAATACATTTGTACTGCAGCACAGTATGACCTGATGAGCTGCACATACTACAGCACAGCCTCTGGTTGAATCTAACAGGCTTCCGTAGCAGGCAGGGAGGTCATCATCTGACCTCCTGCTGCCATAGACACCAACGGCGACCCACGATGGTATCGCGGCGCCGCCATTGGTGAACAGGGGGAGCACACTTCCCCTGTTAACACCATAGATGCTGTGATCAGGACTGATCACAGCATCTATGGGGTTAATGCTGCAGGGTTCCGCCACCGATCTCCTGCGCTGCCCGCTGCAGTGCAGGAGATCGCTAGGATGTATGCATACGTCCCAGCGCGCGAACATGTTGGGTGCTGGGACGTATGCATACGTCCTACAGCGGGAAGGGGTTAAGGAGTAACATTAACCCTTCTCTCTCAGACAACAAGAATATTCTGTACTCAACGAAAGGAAATAATGACATATTTAGTTTGCAAACCAGAGTAGTTGTTTTTTTTCTTTTATACCTGACAATTCCACTAGATGGCGCACACGCAATATAGTTTGGTAGTAACGTTAGCAGCCATCTTGGTACACCTTGCATTAAACACACATCCCTTTTGTTACAGCAGTATTGTTGTTACACATAGAGAGTAAGACATCCTGCATACACAAAGGCAAATGCAAATGTGCTGAACGAAATTTAAGAATTCCAGAATACAGAATTCCGCTGAAATTAGAGTCCTTATTGACTCAAACAGGATTCTGCCACAGATTTCCGTAAAATATAGGACTGGTCTTAGATTTTTGCAGTAATCAGAATTTCCGTGGCAGAATGCCTGCTGTGTGAAAAGGACAGCTGAATCCCATTGAAGTGAAAATACAGGGTGGGCCATTTATATGGATACACCTTAATAAAATGGGAATGGTTGGTGATATTAACTTCTTGTTTGTGGCACATTAGTATATGTGAGGGGGGAAACTTTTCAAGATGGGTGGTGACCATGGTGGCCATTTTGAAGATGGCCATTTTGAATTCAACTTTTGTTTTTTCAATAGGAAGAGGGTCATGTGACACATCAAACTTATTGGGAATTTCACAAGAAAAACAGTGATGTGCTTGGTTTTAACGTAACTTTATTCTTTCTTGAGTTATTTACAAGTTTCTGACCACTTATAAAATGTGTTCAATGTGCTGCCCATTGTGTTGGATTGTCAATGCCACCCTCTTCTCCCACTCTTCACACACTGATAGCAACACCGCAGGAGAAATGCTAGCACAGGCTTCCAGTATCCGTATACACTGCTATATACTACTATATACACCGCAGGAGAAATGCCAGCACAGGCTTCCAGTATCCGTATACACTGCTATATACTACTATATACACCGCAGGAGAAATGCCAGCACAGGCTTCCAGTATCCGTATACACTGCTATATACTACTATATACACCGCAGGGGAAATGCTAGCACAGGCTTCCAGTATCCGTAGATTCAGGTGCTGCACATCTCATATCTTCACAGCATAGACAATTGCCTTCAGATGACCCCAAAGATAAAAGTCTAAGGGGGTCAGATCGGGAGACCTTGGGGGCCATTCAACTGGCCCACGACGACCAATCCACTTTCCAGGAAACTGTTCATCTAGGAATACTCGGACCTGACACCCATAATGTAGTGGTGCACCATCTTGCTGGAAAAACTCAGGGAACGTGCCAGCTTCAGTGCATAAAGAGGGAAACACATCATCATGTAGCAATTTCACATATCCAGTGGCCTTGAGGTTTCCATTGATAAAGAATGGCCCCAATATCTTTGTATCCCATATACCACACCATACCATCAATTTTTGTGTTCCAACAGTCTTGGAGGGATCTATCCAATGTGGGTTGGTTTCAGACCAATAGTGGTGGTTTTGTTTGTTAACTTCACCATTCACATAAAAGTTTGCCTCATCACTGAACAAAATCTTCTGCGTAAACTGAGGGTCTTGTTCCAATTTTTGTTTTGCCCATTCTGCAGCACCTGAAACTATGGATACTGGAAGCCTGTGCTAGCATTTCTCCTGCGGTGTTGCTATCAGTGTGTGAAGAGTGGTAGAAGAGGGTTGCATTGACAATCCAACACAATGGGCAGCACATTGAACACATTTTATAAGTGGTCAGAAACTTGTAAATAACTCATGAAAGAATAAAGTTATGTTAAAACCAAGCACATCATTGTTTTTCTTGTGAAATTCCCAAAAAGTTTGATGTGTCACATGACCCTCTTCCTATTGAAAAAACAAAAGTTGGATTCAAAATGGCCAACTTCAAAATGGCCGCCATGGTCACCACCCATCTTGAAAAGTTTCCCCCCCTCACATATACTAATGTGCCACAAACAGGAAGTTAATATCACCAACCATTCCCATTTTATTAAGGTGTATCCATATAAATGGCCCACCCTGTACAGTAAATTTCAGCAGAATTTTCGGCGGAATCCCGTATGGAAATTCTGTCATCTGAACATAGCCTAACGTTTTGCAATACAGTTCCCGTATATGTTTTCAATTTGAAAACCGTATGGAACCGGTTGTGTCCGTTTTGCATCTTGTACGGTTTTATCCGTTTTATTCCCTTAACCAAAACCGTAGCCTACCACGGTTTTTGGTCCGGGTGAAAAACCATATTGAAACCGTATACATTTTTTTTTAACATGGACGTCAATAGGAACCGTAGACAACCGTATGTGCGTACGGTTCCATCCGGCTTGCACCATACGGTTTTTAACTTTGCACAGTTTTTTTCTTGGAATTTCAATCAAACAAGTGAAACTTTATTCATAAAGGAGTGAAAAGGTAAAAACGTATTAGTTTTTTCCTTAAAAAACAGATGCAACCAGACATCATTTTTCAAACTGTATATGGGTTAAAATTTGTACACACGTTTTGATACAGTTTAGGCTGCATTCACATTTCGTTTTTGCAATATGGTTCCCGTATCTGGTTTCAGTGTCAAAACCCGTATGGAACCGTATTGCAATCCGTATGTATAGACATTACATAGAAAACCATATGCCAACCGTAGCATCTGGTTGTGGTTTTGCACCATTTACGGTTTTATCCATTTTTTTCCCATACACGAAACTGTAGTCCACTACAGTTTTATTTCCGGGTGAAAAACCGGATACAACCCGTATAATTTTTTTTTTTTTTTTTTTTAAATGGTGGTCTATGGGAACTGTCCAGAACAGTATGTGCGTACGGTCCCATCCGGTTTGCACAATACGGTTTTGCAGTTTGCACATGCACAGTGCACGCCGAAAGTTCTTCCCACAAATAGAACAAGAAGTACTTTACAAATATAAAACCATATCAGTTTTTTTCCTTAAAAAAAACGTATTAAACCGTATACAACCGGACACCGTTTTCAAACTGTATACGGTTTAAAACCGTACAGAAGTATCTATGGTTGTACACGGTTGTATACGGTTTGGTCCGGTTTTGAGACATACTTTTTTTTTTTTTTTACAAAAAACTGATACGGGAACCGTATTGCAAAAACAAGATGTGAATGCAGCCTCAGTCCAGTTTTGAGGAATCTGTTTTTCATCAAAAACCTGATACGGGAACTGTATTACAAAAACGTGGTGTGAATGCACCTTTAGGCGGTGTCTTCCAAACAGTGTTGTCCCCAGCTGTTGCAAAACTACAACTCCCAGCATGCCCGGACACCCGAAGGCTGTCCGGGCATGCTGGGAGTTGTAGTTTTGCAACAGCTGGAGACACATCCTTTGGAAAACACTGCACTATGGACACAGCTAAGGCCCATGCACATTTCATATAGAAACATTATAACATTTCACACACACAGCTCTGCTGCATACCTTACATATAGTACTATTCATTTTTATTACTAAGAACTGTGCAAAGTCACATGATCACAAAGCCTTGCCCCTCACTAATCATGTGATCATTACATCATTGAAGGTCCTAACGTTCAGAGAATTACTTTTACTGATCACGCGGTCATGACGTCAGAAAGGTCCTTCAACCCTCTGGTGTCAGGCACTCACTGTGTAGAGTCGGCAGGTGCGGGGTCCAATGTCGTGGGTGCAGGCGGCTGTGGAGCTTCACACACAGGGGGAGGAGGAGGAGGTGTTTGATGAAGAAGCTGACGAGCTGACACTGGTGCAGAATGACTGGAAGAAATCCATGGAGAAGAGGCTGAAGGTGAGTGACAACTCCAGAACTGCACTCCTTCAGCCATGCTGGGGCTGGTGTATTCCTTACCTTACAGATAGATGACCCTGGGGCTGGTGTATTCCTTACCTTACAGATAGATGACCCTGGGGCTGATGTATTCCTTACCTTACAGATAGAGGACCCTGGGGCCCGGTGTATTCCTTACCTTACAGATAGAGGACCCTGGGGCCCGGTGTATTCCTTACCTTACAGATAGAGGACCCTGGGGCTGGTGTATTCCTTACCTTACAGATAGAGGACCCTGGGGCCCGGTGTATTGCTGCTTACCTTACAGAGAGAGGACCCTGGGGCCCGGTGTATTGCTGCTTACCTTACAGAGAGAGGACCCTGGGGCCCGGTGTATTCCTTACCTTACAGATAGAGGACCCTGGGGCTGGTGTATTCCTTACCTTACAGATAGAGGACCCTGGGGCTGGTGTATTCCTTACCTTACAGATAGAGGACCCTGGGGCCCGGTGTATTGCTGCTTACCTTACAGAGAGAGGACCCTGGGGCCCGGTGTATTGCTGCTTACCTTACAGAGAGAGGACCCTGGGGCCCGGTGTATTGCTGCTTACCTTACAGAGAGAGGACCCTGGGGCCGGTGGATTGCTGCTTACCTTACAGATAGAGGACCCTGGGGCCGGTGGATTGCTGCTTACCTGACAGATAGAGGACCCTGGGGCCGGTGGATTGCTGCTTACCTGACAGATAGAGGACCCTGGGGCCGGTGGATTGCTGCTTACCTGACAGATAGAGGACCCTGGGGCCGGTGGATTGCTGCTTACCTGACAGATAGAGGACCCTGGGGCCGGTGGATTGCTGCTTACCTGACAGATAGAGGACCCTGGGGCCGGTGGATTGCTGCTTACCTGACAGATAGAGGACCCTGGGGCCGGTGGATTGCTGCTTACCTGACAGATAGAGGACCCTGGGGCCGGTGGATTGCTGCTTACCTGACAGATAGAGGACCCTGGGGCCGGTGGATTGCTGCTTACCTGACAGATAGAGGACCCTGGGGCCGGTGGATTGCTGCTTACCTGACAGATAGAGGACCCTGGGGCCGGTGGATTGCTGCTTACCTGACAGATAGAGGACCCTGGGGCCGGTGGATTGCTGCTTACCTGACAGATAGAGGACCCTGGGGCCGGTGGATTGCTGCTTACCTGACAGATAGAGGACCCTGGGGCCGGTGGATTGCTGCTTACCTGACAGATAGAGGACCCTGGGGCCGGTGGATTGCTGCTTACCTGACAGAGGACCCTGGGGCCCGGTGGATTGCTGCTTACCTGACAGATAGAGGACCCTGGGGCCCGGTGGATTGCTGCTTACCTGACAGATAGAGGACCCTGGGGCCCGGTGTATTGCTGCTTACCTGACAGATAGAGGACCCTGGGGCCGGTGGATTGCTGCTTACCTGACAGATAGAGGACCCTGGGGCCGGTGGATTGCTGCTTACCTGACAGATAGAGGACCCTGGGGCCGGTGGATTGCTGCTTACCTGACAGATAGAGGACCCTGGGGCCGGTGGATTGCTGCTTACCTGACAGATAGAGGACCCTGGGGCCGGTGGATTGCTGCTTACCTGACAGAGGACCCTGGGGCCGGTGGATTGCTGCTTACCTGACAGATAGAGGACCCTGGGGCCCGGTGGATTGCTGCTTACCTGACAGATAGAGGACCCTGGGGCCCGGTGGATTGCTGCTTACCTGACAGATAGAGGACCCTGTGGCCCGGTGGATTGCTGCTTACCTGACAGAGGACCCTGTGGCCCGGTGTATTGCTGCTTACCTGACAGAGGACCCTGGGGCCGGTGGATTGCTGCTTACCTGACAGATAGAGGACCCTGGGGCCGGTGGATTGCTGCTTACCTGACAGATAGAGGACCCTGGGGCCGGTGGATTGCTGCTTACCTGACAGAGGACCCTGGGGCCGGTGGATTGCTGCTTACCTGACTGACAGAGGACCCTGGGGCCGGTGGATTGCTGCTTACCTGACTGAAAGAGGACCCTGGGGCCGGTGGATTGCTGCTTACCTGACTGACAGAGGACCCTGGGGCCGGCGGATTGCTGCTTACCTGACTGACAGAGGACCCTGGGGCCGGTGGATTGCTGCTTACCTGACTGACAGAGGACCCTGGGGCCGGTGGATTGCTGCTTACCTGACAGAGGACCCTGGGGCCGGTGGATTGCTGCTTACCTGACAGAGGACCCTGGGGCCGGTGGATTGCTGCTTACCTGACAGAGGACCCTGGGGCCGGTGGATTGCTGCTTACCTGACTGACAGAGGACCCTGGGGCCGGTGGATTGCTGCTTACCTGACTGACAGAGGACCCTGGGGCCGGTGGATTGCTGCTTACCTGACAGATAGAGGACCCTGGGGCCGGTGGATTGCTGCTTACCTGACAGATAGAGGACCCTGGGGCCGGTGGATTGCTGCTTACCTGACAGAGGACCCTGGGGCCGGTGGATTGCTGCTTACCTGACAGATAGAGGACCCTGGGGCCGGTGGATTGCTGCTTACCTGACTGACAGAGGACCCTGGGGCCGGTGGATTGCTGCTTACCTGACTGAAAGAGGACCCTGGGGCCGGTGGATTGCTGCTTACCTGACTGACAGAGGACCCTGGGGCCGGTGGATTGCTGCTTACCTGACTGACAGAGGACCCTGGGGCCGGTGGATTGCTGCTTACCTGACTGACAGAGGACCCTGGGGCCGGTGGATTGCTGCTTACCTGACAGAGGACCCTGGGGCCGGTGGATTGCTGCTTACCTGACAGAGGACCCTGGGGCCGGTGGATTGCTGCTTACCTGACTGAAAGAGGACCCTGGGGCCGGTGGATTGCTGCTTACCTGACTGACAGAGGACCCTGGGGCCGGTGGATTGCTGCTTACCTGACTGACAGAGGACCCTGGGGCCGGTGGATTGCTGCTTACCTGACTGACAGAGGACCCTGGGGCCGGTGGATTGCTGCTTACCTGACAGAGGACCCTGGGGCCGGTGGATTGCTGCTTACCTGACAGAGGACCCTGGGGCGAGGGGTTGTGACAGGGGTCTAGTCGTGGGAAAAAAAAGTGTGGGAACTCACCCAAGATTTCCACTCAAAGGCTGGTCCTGCAGGACTCTTGCTAATGGGAATGATGTTCCTGCTCTGGAAAAAATCATAACTACATGCAGGAAAATTAATACATTTAAAATTGTCATCTTCTGACCCCTATAACTTTTCTACTTTTTCCGCATACGGGCCAGTATGAGGGCTCTTTTTTTTTTTGTGCCGTGATCTGACGTCTAAAGGGTTAATAGTAGGGCTGGGCGGTTTGACCAAATCTGCGTATCACGGTATTTTTGTAACTTTTGGCAGTTCCACGGTATATAACGGTATTTCCTCCCCCCCCGCAAATTATCAGCCCAGCGCTACGCTATTCTGCCCCCCCCCAACAAAAATTAATGATCAGCCCAGCGCTACTCGCATGTCACCTGCTGTCCTCCTCGTGCTGTTTGTTGCCGGTGCAGACACAAGGTAAACAAAATAAACTAACGCATGTTCCGACGTCGGCCTTACGCTAGGGACGGGAATGTCGGACAGCCATCAGCCTATCACCGGCCGCAGTGATGTTCCGCCTCGGCCGCTGATAGGCTGAGCCCACTGTCATGTAAGAAGCTCTGGGCAGCTTCTTACATGACAGTGGGCTCAGCCGAACATCACTGCGGCCGGTGATAGGCTGAGGGCTCTCCGACGTTCCATTCACTAGGAAGCAGATGAGGCCGGTACCGGACCAACGGGAGGTGAGTTAAAGTTTATTTTGTTTATTTTTTTGCAGCCCGGGCATAGGGATACCACACAGTATAGAGCAGTGGTCTCCAACCTGCCGACCTCCAGATGTTGCAAAACTACAATTCCCAGCATGCCCAGACAGCCGTTGGCTGTCCGGGCATGCTGAGAGTGGTAGTTTTGCAACATCTGGAGGTCGGCAGGTTGAAGACCACTGGTATAGAGTGTCAGCGCCGGCGGCCGCAACAAACATGAGGGTGAGGAGGGCAGCGCATTCGGGTGACATATCAGTATTTACCCCGATGGGGACAGCGCTGGGCTGATAATTAATTGGGGGGCAGAACAGCGCTCGCGGGTGACTTGTGATTAGTTCCCCGATGTGGGGACAGCGCAGCGCTGGGCTCATTCATTCCCGAGGGGGAGGGGCCCAACCGGTATTGTGGTATGGGTTAAAATTCAAATTGTGCAGCACAAAAATGTCGGTATTCGGTATGAACCGGTATACCGCCCAGCCCTAGTTAATAGAACGCTGCACCGCGATCAGTCCCCGGCGTTATAGAAAGAGAGCGAACTCGGGCGTACAGGTATGCCCTGCATCCTTAAAGACGCAGGACGTAAATGTACGTCCTGGTGCGGTGGTACTTAATGCACCAAGATGTACATTTACGTCCTGTACATAACCGTGTCATGCGCGGCTGATCCCGGCTGCTGATCGCAGCCAGAGATGTCTGCCATTAACCCCCATCTGCGGCAGTACGCGATTTCAATGAATGATCTGATCGCCCGCAGCGCTGCTGCGGGGATCTGATCATTCAGAACGCCGCACGGAGGTCCCCTCACCTTCCTCCTTCCGGCTCCCGGCGTCTTCTGCTCTGGTCTGAGATCGAGCAGACCAGAACAGAAGATAACCGATAACACTGATCTGTTCTGTGTCCTATACATAGAACAGATCAGTATTAGCAATCATGGTATTGCTATGAATAGTCCCCTATGGGGACTATTCAAGTGTAAAAAAAAAAAATAAAAAAAAATAAAAAACACTTTTTAAATATAAAATTCAAAGTAAAAAAAAAAGGGAAAAATCCCCTCCCCCAATAAGTGTTTTACCCCCAAAAAGCGTAAAAAATCTATTTAAGACATGTTTGGTATCGCCGCGTGCGTAAATGTCCAAACTATTAAAATAAAATGTTAATGATCCCGTACGGTGAACGGCGTGAACATAAAAAAAAAAAAATAAAAAAAAGTCCAAAATTGCTCCTTTTTAATACATTTTATTAAAAAAATATATAAAAAATGTATTAAGTTTTTATATGCAAATGTGGTATAAAAAAAAGTACAGATCATGGCACAAAAAATGAGCCCTCATACCGCCGCTTATACGGAAAAATGAAAAAGTTATAGGTCATCAAAATAAAGGGATTATAAATGTACTAATTTGGTTAAAAAGTTTGTGATTTTTAAGCACAACAATAATATAAAAGTATATAATAATGGGTATCATTTTAATCGTATTGACCCTCAGAATAAAGAACACATGTCATTTTTACCGTAAATTGTACAGCGTGAAAACGAAACCTTCCAAAATTAGCAAAATTGCGTTTTTCTTTTTAATTTCCCCACAAAAAGTGTTTTTTGGTTGCGCCATACATTTTATGATATAATGAGTTATGTCATTACAAAGGACAACTGGTCGCGCAAAAAACAAGCCCTCATACTAGTCTGGCGATGAAAATATAAAAGAGAGTTATGATTTTTAGAAGGCGAGGAGGAAAAAACGAAAACGTAAAAATTAAATTGTCTGAGTCCTTAACCCCTTAAGGACATAGGGCTTATCCGTACGCCCCCGTTTCCAAGTCCTTAAGGACCGAGGGCGTATGGATACGCCCTGAGCATTTCCGGCCCCCGCCGCTAGCCGGAGGGGAGCCGGAGCCGGATGCCTGCTGAAATCGTTCAGCAGGCATCCCGGCATATCGCCCAGGGGGGTCATTATGTCCCCCCATGTCGGCGATTGCCGCAGATCGCTGGACAATTACTGGCTGAGACGGCCCCGAACAGCCAGAGCCAGCAGGGGTGAGGTGGCACTGGTGCCACCTCACGATCGCCCTGATTCGTCGGCCGACCAATCAGGGCGCCTGCTGCGGGTGTCACTCCCGCAACCCGCTCCGCCCTTCTTCCGGAGGACGTGAGCGGGAAGACGACCCCCAGTGCTGGGGACCCCGATCCCCGGCGTCCCTGTTGGGATCGGGGCTCCAGGAGCGACGGTGGCGGCGGGACTGACCTGTGCGGCGGCATCGTGGAGCAGCAGCAGGAGGTGAGTGACAGCCTCCTGCTGTTGCTTAGCAACAGCTCCCAGCATGCAAAAAGGGCATGCTGGGAGCTGTAGTTATGCAACAGCAGGAGGCAGACCACCACAACTCCCAGCATGCCCTTATGGGCATGCTGGGACTTGTAGTTTTGCAACAGCTGGAGGCACATTCTTTCTATGGAAAATTGTACCTTCAGCTGTTGTATAACTACAACTCCCAGCTTGCACAATCAGCTAAAGTGCATGCTGGGAGTTGTAGTGGTGCATCTGGTGGTTGCATAACTACAACTCCCAGCATGCCCGTTGGCTGTCGGTGACTGCTGAGAGTTGTAGTTTTGCAACAGCTGAAGGCACACTGAGTTAAGTAGCAAACCAGTGTGTCTCCAGCTGTTGCATAACTACAATCCCCAGCCAATGTAGTATGCTTCCGGCTGTTGCATAACTACAAGACCCAGCATGCCCTTCCGCTGTCTGTACATGCTGGGGGTTGTAGCTTTTGCAACAGCTGAAGGCACACTGGTTGCAAAACACTGAGTTTGTTACCAAACTCGGTGTTTCACAACCTGTGTGTCTCCAGCTGTTGCAAAACTACAACTCCCAGCATGCACTGATAGACCGTACATGCTGGGAATTGTAGTTTTGCAACAGCTGGAGGTATTCCCCCCCCCCCCCCCCATGTGAACGTACAGGGTACACTCACATGGGCGGAGGATTACAGTAAGTATCCGGCTGCAAGTTTGAGTTGCGGCAAATTTTCTGCCGCTGCTCAAACTGCCAGCGAGAAACTACTGTGAACCCTCCGCCCGTGCGACTGTACCCTAAAAACACTACACTACACTAACACAAAATAAAATAAAAAGTAAAAAACACTACATATACACATACCCCTACACAGCCCCCGTCCCCAATAAAAATGAAAAACGTCTGGTACGCCACTGTTTCCAAAACGGAGCCTCCAGCGGTTGCAAAACTACAACTCCCAGCATCCACTGATAGACCGTACATGCTGGGAGTTGTAGTTTTGCAACAGCTGGATGTTTCCCCCCCCCCCCCCCCAATGTGAACGTACGGGTACACTCACATGGGCGGAGGATTACAGTAAGTATCCGGCTGCAAGTTTGAGCTGCGGCAAATTTTCTGCTGCAGCTCAAGCTGCCAGCGAGAAACTACTGTGAACCCCCCGCCCGTGCGACTGTACCCTAAAAACACTACACTAACACAAAATAAAAAACACTACATATACACATACCCCTACACAGCCCCCCTCCCCTCCCCAATAAAAATGAAAAACGTCTGGTACGCCACTGTTTCCAGAACGGAGCCTCCAGCTGTTGCAAAACAACTACTCCCAGTATTGCCAGATAGCCACTGACTGTCTAGGCATGCTGGGAGTTTTACAACAGCTGGAGGCACCCTGTTTGGGAATCACTGGCATAGAATACCCCTATGTCCACCCCTATGCAAGTCCCTAATTTAGGCCTCAAATGCACATGGCGCTCTCACTTTGGAGCCCTGTCGTATTTCAAGGCAACAGTTTAGGGCCACATATGGGGTATCGCCGTACTCGGGAGAAATTGGGCTTCAAATTTTGGGGGTGATTTTCTGCTATTACCCTTTTTAAAAATGTAAAATTTTTGGGAAAACAAGCATTTTAGGTAAAAAAAAAAAAAATTTTTTTTACATATACAAAAGTCATGAAACACCTGTGGGGTATAAAGGTTCACTTAACCCCTTGTTACGTTCCCCGAGGGGTCTAGTTTCCAAAATGGTATGCCATGTGTTTTTTTTTTTGCTGTTCTGGCACCATAGGGGCTTCCTAAATGCGGCATGCCCCCAGAGCAAAATTTGCTTTCAAAAAGCCAAATATGACTCCTTCTCTTCTGAGACCTGTAGGGCGCCAGCAGAGCAATTTTCACCCCCATATGGGGTGTTTTCTGAATCGGGAGAAATTGGGTTTCAAATTTTGGGGGGTATTTTCTGCTATTACCCTTTTTAAAAATGTAAAATTTTTGGGAAACCAAGCATTTTAGGTAAAAAAAAAATTATTATTTTTACATATGCAAAAGTCGTGAAACACCTGTAGGGTATTAAGGTTCACTTTACCCCTTGTTACGTTCCCTGAGGGGTCTAGTTTCCAAAATGGTATGCCATGTTTTTTTTTTTTTGCTGTCCTGGCACCATAGGGGCTTCCTAAAGGTGACATGCCCCCCAAAAACCATTTGTCGCTCCTTCCCTTCTGAGCCCTCTACTGCGCCCACTGAACAATTAACATAGACATATGAGGTATGTGCTTACTCGAGAGAAATTGGGTTTCAAATATAAGTAAAAATTTTCTCCTTTTTATCCCTTGCAATAATTCAAAAATTGGGTCTACAAGAACATGCGAATGTAAAAAATGAAGATTTTGAATTTTCTCCTTCACTTTGCTGCTATTCCTGTGAAACACCTAAAGGGTTAATACACTTACTGAATATCATTTTGAATACTTTGGGGGGTGTAGTTTTTATAATGGGGTCTTTTATGGGGTATTTCTAATATGAAGACCCTTCAAATCCACTTCAAACCTGAACTGGTCCATGAAAAATAGCGAGTTTGAAAATTTTGTGAAAAATTGTAAAATTGCTGCTGAACTTTGAAGCCCTCTGGTGTCTTCCAAAAGTAAAAACTCATAAATGTTATGATGCAAACATAAAGTAGACATATTGTATATGTGAACCCCCAAAAAAATTATTTTGAATATCCATTTTCCTTTCAAGCAGAGAGCTTCAAAGTTAAAAAAAATGCAAAATTTTCATTTTTTTCATCAAATTTGGGGATTTTTCACCAAGAAAGGATGCAAGATACCACAAAATTTTACCACTAAGTTAAAGTAGAATATGTCACGAAAAAACATTCTCGGAATCAGAATGATAACTAAAAGCATTCCAGAGTTATTAATGTTTAAAGTGACAGTGGTCAGAATTGCAAAAAATGCTCTGGTCCTTAAGGTGAAAAAGGGCTCGGTCCTTAAGGGGTTAAGGGGTTAAGCATGCTCAGAAGTAATAATGTATCAAAAACAGATTGAAAAAAAACTGATGCAAACAGATGACAATACAGCCTCATCAGTTTGCCATAGACTTCAATGTTCCCCTTTCCCCGTTTCCCTTTAAGTAGAGAGAACTTTTACATGTTGGCAGAAGCATGTCCAGGTGTACCGTAGGAATTTAAGAACAGATTTTAGAACATTTCTGTAGTTTACATTCTGACACCATAGCAATGTGTTTGCCTACCAGTGTGCCTCTGGCTGTCTGGGCATGCTGAAAGTTTTGCAACAGCTGGAGGCACCCTGGTTGGGAAAAACTACTATAACAAATCCACCATAAACCTTCTGAACCTCAATAAGACACAAAATGAGGCAACCAGATATAGACCACAGCAATAATGTACAATTTGTCTGTGACACGCTGGTGCATTGGAGTCGCACAACTATTTTTAGGATGGGATTAAATTCTATAATGACCAAAAAAAAAAAAAAGTCATGAAACATATGAGCCACAGCCGCACATGACTTACATTGCAGTCTGTGCTGGTAAAGTCACTTGGGATTTTTGTGCGACTAGCTTGCCGTGGTTGTGTGTAGTAATAGGAACACATATACAAATATTACTTGCAGTTTTGTGATCGTCATGCCCCGCACCCAAAGTCTCTGTGTCACCCACCCCTCAAGCATTGGCCTAATGCACAATGATCTGCCTTTGTTTCCATACAGGAGGGCTATCTTGATGGGGTTGATGCTGGAAAAGAAAATTCTCTGCAGACAGGATTCAATTTAGGATATAAACTGGGGGTGACCCTCCTGATGCCCTGCGGAGAGCTGAGAGGAACATTAAGGTATGTTATCATTCATGTGGTGGTTATTGCCTTTAGTGTCAAGTGTATGGAATTATTATTTATTTATTTATTTATGTTTACATATTCATTTTGAACCATAAAACTGTTTTAAGATCTTTTAGGTTTAGATTGTTTTGAGAAGGGGGAAAAAAAGAGAGTATTTAAAATTTTAACCTCTTAAGGACGCAGGGCGTACCTGTAGGCCCTGCACCCGGTCTATAACGTGGGGTCACGCTGTCATTCGCTTTCATTAGCCGCCAGGTCCCTGGGCGAATAGCTTGCGGCACCAATCGTTGTGCCTTGCGCTATTGACCCTTTAGTCACAGCGTTCAAAGTTGATTGCTGCGTCTAAAGCTACAAAAATACACTCCTGGCAGCTCAGTCGGGCTGATCAGGACAATCACGGTGAAATCGCAATGTCCTGATTAGATAGAACGCAAGCGCAGGGTCCGTTACCTGCCGCCGGCACGTCGGATTGGCGATTGATTGCTCCAAGCCTGAAATCCAGGCTTGAGCAATCGACCACCAGTAACACTGATCATTGCCATGTCAATGCATGGCAGTGATCTGTGTAGAATATCAGTGTGTGCAGTATTATAGCCACAAGAGGGGGCTATAACATTGCAAAAAAAGTGTGAAAAAAGTTAAATATCATTTAACCACTTCCCTAATAAATGTAAGAATCGCCCCCCTTTTCCCATAGAAAAAAAAACTGTAAATAAAAATCAACGTGGTATCGCTGTGTGGAGAAATATCCAAACTATAAAAATAGATCTTTAATTTAGTCGCACGATCAATGGCGTATGTGCCAAAAAAAATTCCAAAGTCCAAAATAGCGTATTTTTGGTCACTTTTTATATCGTGAAAAAAATTAATAAAAAGCGATCAAAAGAAAAATGGTATCGCTAAAAACTTGAGATCACGGCGCAAAAAATGAGTTATGATTTTTTTCCAGAAGTAAGACAAAATCAAACCTATATAGTAGGGTATCATTTTAAGAATAAAGAAAGGGTGTATTTTTTTATGAAAAATGTACTGCGTAGAAACGGAAGCCCCCAAAAGTTACCAAATGGCATTTTTTCTTCCATTTTGTCGCACAATGAATTTTTTTTTTCCCCCGTTTTGCTGTGGATTTTTTGGGTAAAATGACTGATGTCATTACAAAGTAGAATTAGTGGTGCAAAAAATAAGCCATCATATGGAATTTTAGGTGCAAAATTATGATTATGATTTAAAAGGTTAGGGAGGAAAAAAGATTGCAAAAACGGAAAAACCGAGTCATTAAGGGGTTAAATAATGACTATGCTCTCAAAAGTAAAAGGAGAGAACACGGCTGCATGTGATGACCAATGGCCACACAATGTTTCCGGATAAGGCTGTGTTCTTACAATGCAGTTATGTTGAGTTTTTGCTGCGTTTTTGTTACAGTGCATTCTGGAGTATGTTAATGAAAATAACCTTCAAACACAGCACCAACATGGGTTTATGCGGGATCGGTCTTGTCAGACTAATCTGATCAGCTTCTATGAGGAGGCCGTCACGCCCCCTCCCATAGACATGAATGGAGGGTGCATGCTCCCACATAGAATGCGGGTGCCCTGCAGGGAGATCGCGGGGGGCCTTCCACGATCAGACATCTTATCCACTATCCTTTGGATAGGGGATAAAATGTTTTTTCCCGGAATACCCCTTTAACACAGTAGGGTTTAGGTTGAACTTGTCAATCTTATAAACTATGTAACTATTTTGTGATGCACTTTATAACACAATCTTATATAGTTTACAAATTCTTTTTGGTAGTTTTTGTGATTGGTTGAGGTCCCAGTGGTCAAACCTCTACCAGTCAGCCAGTAATTCCCCATCCTCTGGATTCTAGAGAGAGGGAGGAAGGCGCCTCATGTGCGGGATCAGCAGGTCTTGTTAGTGGGGGAAGGGGACGGTAATTCCCAAGCCGCTTACCAGAGTTGGTTGTGCGCCCACACACAACAAGGTAAAGTATAGAATGAATATATGTATAGGTCCACTGCAGCCCTCCTGGGTAGAAGTAGAATCAAAACAGGATGACCGTAAATTCAGGAGTTAGTCCGGCGCAGAGGGGAACCATCAGGGAGCCAGATAAAATCAATGGATTTATTAGATGCAACGCGTTTCGCTGCGCAAGCGCAGCGAAACGCGTTGCATCTAATAAATCCATTGATTTTATCTGGCTCCCTGATGGTTCCTCTCTGCACCGGACTAACTCCTGAATTTACAGTCATCCTGTTTTGATTCCATCCTCTGGATAGAAGATAACTTTAAAGCTTAGGCGTAGCCCATTGAAGAGAGCACAGATTCCTTAATGAATTTCCAGTTGCTGAAAACGGTTTCTTGTATGATCTGTAATAATAGTGGTGATTTTAATTCTCCCTAGTGCTCTTGTCACATGGTGTCAAGTCCATGGGTCTGACCCTTCAACACGTACAAAGCTTGCTGAACTTTTGACTGCAGTCACCCAGTGTGAAGACAACACAGTGAAGAGCCTGTCATCCATTCATCAGATTTCTCACCCGTCTGACTTATCAAGCACATTGGAGGATATGGATTTTTCATGCTGTACAAAGGAGCCCAGTGATGGGTCATGTAATACTGGGCAGGATTGTTGCCTCAATAAGGAATCCCAACCTACCTCATTGCCTGGCTGTAGGACTACACAACAATTAAGTCATGTAATTAAACAGGAACTGGGTGGAATTCTCAGAGACACCATTGCTGTAGCTCAACAAAATCACTTATCTGCAGATCTTGTTTCTTATTTGCAGACACTGACAACAAAGTATGCATTGTTTTAATGCTCTTGTGAGTGATATGTCTATTTGAAGTGCCTGGACTGGATTCCTCAAGTATCAACAGCTATTAAAGTAATTCTTCTTGAAAAAAATTTTTTTTGCTAAAAGATAAGTTTGATTTAAAGGGGTATTCCCATCTGGAACGTTTCTGACATATATCCACAAGGTGTACCATATGTCCAATGGATACAGTTCCTCTCTGGGACCAGCTTCTAACTTGAAATTAAGGGCTCTCGGGCCTGCTTGAAGTAGTTAGGAAGCTAAAAACAGCTTATTCACCTGTTTTGTGCAGTTTGTGTAATACCCGTTGACTTTAATGGGATAGCATAAACCGTGTGGTACCGTGAGCTCATTCCGTAACTCCCAGAGGTACATAGCCCACAGTGCTACACTGTTTACTTACCTTTGGGAGTTATGAAAGTGTCTCAAGGTGCTGCACTGTTTAAGCAACTCCGGTGAAAACCTTTTTTCTTTTAAATCAACTGATGGCAGAGAGTTAAACATATTTGTAAATTACTTCTATTAAAAAATCTTAATCCTTCCTGTACTTATTAGCTGCTAAATACTACAGAGGAAATTATTTTCTTTTTGGAATTCTCTCTGATGACATCACGAGCACAGTTCTCTCTGCTGACGTTATTATAAGAATAATAACGCTTTATTTATTGTTGTTCTTAGTGGGATTTGAACCCAAGTCCCCAGCACTGCAAGGTAGTAGTGCTAACCACTGAGCCACCATGCTGTCCTTAGCATACATCTGCTATGCATGGTTGCTAAAATGGACAGAGATGTCAGCAGAGAGCACTGTGCTCGTGATGTCATCAGTGTTCCAAAAAGAATGGAATTTCCTCTGTAGCATTCAGCAGCTAATAAGAACTGGAAGGATTAAGATTTTTTAATAGAAGTAATTTACAAATATGTTTAACTTTCTGGCACCAGTTGATTTCAAAGAAAAAAGGTTTTCACCGGAGTACCCCTTTTAAGGAACGAGCGTTTTTCCATTTTTTGCATTTTTCGTTTTTTCCTCATCACCTTTTAAAAATCATAACCCTTTCAATTTTGCACCTAAAATTCCATATGAGGGCTTTTTGCACCACCAATTCTACTTTGTAATGACATCTGTCCTTTTACCCAAAAATCTACAGTGAAACATAAAAAAAAATCATTCTGCAACAAAATTGAAGAAAAAAAAAGCCATTTTGTAATTTTGGAGGTTTTCATTTCTACACAGAACATTTTTCAGTAAAAATTACGCTTTATCTTCTGTAGATCCATACAATTAAAATAATACACTACTTATATAAGTTTGATTTTGTATTACTTCTGGAAAACTACATGCACGAAAATGTATACATTTAAAATTGTCTTCTTCTGACCCCCTATAACTATTATAATAATCTGCATACGGGGCGGTGTGAGGGCTAATTTTTGCGCCGTGATCTGAAGCTTTTATAGGTACCATTTTTGTTTTGATCAGACTTATTGATCGCTTTTTATTCATTTTTTTTTATGGTATGAAAAGACCAAAAATATGCTATTTTGGACTTTGAAAAAAAAAAACATTTTTGCGGACGCCATTGACCGTGTGGTTTAATTAATTATATATTTTTATAGTTCGGACATTTTTGCACGTGGCAATACCACGTTTTTATTTACAGTTTTTTTTTTTTTTAAATGGGAAAAGGGGGGTGATTCAGACTTTTTTTTTTTAATTGGGGAATGAGTGAAATCATTAACTTTTTAACTTTTTTTTTTTTTTTTTTTTGCAATGTTAGTCTCCTTAGGGGACTATAACATGCAGTACATTGATTCATTACACTGATCACTGCCATTGCATTGATCAGTGTTATCAGCGGTCGATTGCTCAAGCCTGGATTTCAGGCTTTGAGCAATCAATAGCCAATTGGACGTGCAGGAGGCAGGTAAGACACCCTCCTGATGCGTCCTAGCTGATTGGAACATCGCATTTTCACTGCGATTGTCCCAATCAGCCCGACTGAGCTGCTAGAAAGCTTTCACTTTAGACGCAGCGATCAACTTTGATTGCTGCGTCTAAAGAGTTAATGCCGGACATCTGGCTGAACGGCGATGTACGGCATTAGCCACGGGTCGGTGCGGGTATAATTAGAGTTCAGCTCCTGAGCTCACTTCATAACCCTGCCGTGCTGCAGCACTGTTTATAAACGGCATTTTGCGACAAGGCGTTAAAGTCAGTTGGGTTATTGCTTTTAACCTATAACCCTTGTTGGGGTACATTCACACCATGATTTAGCAATACAGTCGATGGCAGGGTAATTTAAAATCCATCTGCTGTCGTATCACCACCGCATCCTATTCATTTGAATGAGCCAGGTGGAGTCAGATAGTGACTCTGGTCGGCTCACTTTTGAATCATATCAGTTTTTGTTGCTGGACTAAAAATCGTGGCCAGTTTTTACATTTCCTGCCAGATCCGGTGACCATATTGCTAAATCGAAGTGTGTAAAATGGAAACCCAATTCTAATCCTGGTCCTCATATCCCTAAACCCCTTGATTTATCTCCAAATATTTTTGTATTTGTTCCACATCTTTCTCTGGGCAGGTTACTGACATCCTTTTATTGCCAGGGCATCAACCCCTTTCCCCTGACTCTTGTTTTACTGCAGACGTCAAAGCACCAAGGAGGCCTAGCAGCCCTTAATATGTTCAATTTCTTTTTTGTATCTCATCTTGTTTATACACACTGTGGATTGACGTAAGCAATGCTGCCACTGTGCTAGCGGGAGCATCTAGGGTCCTAAGGGAGCCTGACAAGCTTCTTGTTTTAAATTTCATTTCTCAATGTCTATTCTTATTTTAGATGGTGGCCATGGTGTGGTCTATGGTTGCTAAGCAATTTCAGGAAGTATTACTTTACTGAGAGAGTAGTGGATGCATGGGATCGCCTTCCAGTAGAAGGAATAGCTGCAAATACAGTGAAGGAGTTTAAGGCTAAGTTTCCACTTTTTTTTTTTTTCTGGCAGTTTTTGGAATACTGCCACTGCCGTTTTTGAGGCAAAGTCAGAAGTGGATCCATAAGGGAAGAGAAGTGTAAGTCCTTCCTTTATATGTCCTATTTCTTTTGAATACATTTCTGGCTTTGGCCCAAAAACTGCCAGAAAAAAAAACTAATGGAAACTTAGCCTAAAGAAGATAATCGTCCAAAAGTGATAAAAACCTAAAACTTAAATAAGATATACAGGTATATGCTTACTATGACTCCCAGGTGATATGTTTAAAAATTGGACCCCCATAAACAGCATTTAAAAATCCAGCTGCAAAAAAACTACACAAACAATCAGCCCCTGCGCTTGTTTCTTGTGTGAACAGCGGGAGGGGCTGCCTTGAGAGAGCTGAGCAGGTCACCTGGTTAAAGAAGCAGTGAATATACATAAGGGAGGTATGTGCAGTTAATCAGGGACAATCGCACACTGAAGAGCTCTCTGAGCTGTAGAGAATGGAGTGTGATGTTGCAAAGTGACCTGTAGGGCCCAAAACGGCTGCCAAATTTAGCAAACTGGTGCCACTCAGTTATCGTGTGCTACGAATTACAGGACTTCCTGCCAGAAGGGAAAGCTGAGTGAAACAGGGTTTGTGCTCAGCAAAGATTACACTTGTACATTACAAAGTTATAAAACTTTAGCTTAAAGGGGTATTCCAGGCCAAAACTCTTTTATTTATTTATTTATTTATATATATATATATCAACTGGTTCCGGAAAGTTAAACAGATTTGTAAATTACTTCTATTAAAAAATCTTAATCCTTCCAATAGTTATTAGCTTCTGAAGTTTTCTGTCTAACTGCTCAATGATGATGTCACGTCCCGGGAGCTGTGCATGATGGGAGAATATCCACATAGGAACTGCACAACTCCCGGGACGCGAGTCATCAGAGAGCAGTTAGAAAGAAAACAACAACTCAACTTCAGAAGCAAATAACTATTGGAAGGATTAAGATTTTTTAATAGAAGTAATTTACAAATCTGTTTAACTTTCCGGAGCCAGTTGATATATAAAAAAAAAGGTTTTGCCTGGAATACCCCTTTAAGCTATATAAAAGGTCATTTTATTTGGCTGGAATTCTTTAACGTGCAACTGTCACCAACTTGGAAACCCCCAAACTACTATAATAAGAGCACTGGTGACAACAAATGTACTGCAGCCATACCTTTTATTGTAGTTTTTCCTTTTATAATGTTTTTAATCATTTTATTCTGCGGTCATACACAGTTCACAAGCCAAGTTGGTGGCAGTTGTGCTTTAAGCATGCATAGGATAGCCATAATTCTATCTTTCATATAACATAAGGCCAGGGACTATTGATAGTATTTCGAATATTGGACAAAAAATTGTTCTTATCTGCACAGTCCGTGTGTGTCGGTCACATGCAGTAGATACAATATGATTTTGTTGCCTGGGCATAGCAGATCCCAGGCCACGGATCTCTAAGGCTCCTAGATAGAAAAAAAAAAAGTTTTTTTTTTTTAAAAGAAAATAGAGCTAGAAAACCTACAATTAAAAATCCCTGGCATATACATGTTAACCTTGTATACTCTTTGTGAAAATAAAGAGAACACAAACACAATGTAACTCCAAGTCAATCACACTTCTGTGAAATCACACTGTCCACTCACAAAGCAACACTGATTGACAATCAATGTCACATGCTGTGGTGCAAATGGAACAGACAAAAGGTGGAAATTATAGGCAATTAGCAAGACACCGCCAATAAAAGGAGTGGTTCTGCAGGTGGTGACCACAGACCATGTCTCAGTTTCTATGCTTCCTGGCTGATGTTTTGATGACTTTTGAATGCTGGCGGTGCTTTCACTCTAGTGGTAGCATGAGATGGAGTCTACAGGGTGGGCCATTTATATGGATACACCTTAATGAAATGGGAATGGTTGGTGATATTAACGTCCTGTTTGTGGCACATTAGTATATGTGAGAGGGGGAAGCTTTTCAAGATAGGTGGTGACCATGGTGGCCATTTTGAAGTTGCCCATTTTGAATCCAACTTTAGTTTTTTTCGATAGGAAGAGGGTCATCTGACACATCAAACTTATTGGGAATTTCACAAGAAAAACAATGATGTGCTTGGTTTTAACATAACTTTATTCTTTCATGAGTTATTAACAAGTTTCAGACCACTTATAAAATGTGTTCAATGTGCTGCCCATTGTGCCAACATCGGGACCCTGGCCACGCTTCACCTTCTGCAGACATATCTTGCATGTGGTTATGTTAACCTCCTCCAGATGCTTGATGAAAAACTGCCACACTGCCGAGTAGCTTATTTTCCCACCAACAGTCTGCACTAATTGACTGCTACTGCCGTCTTCTCCAGGAACCCCTGTTCCACTACCTCCTGGGAAGGTAGGCTGCTGCGAAGCAGGTGGTCTCCCTCGGGCACATTTGGCTCCAGAGTTTCCACTTCTGCCACCATGCCGACTGACAACCATGCTACCACCTTGCTGGCTCAGCTGCCGCCTCACGGGCAACCTGCAACTCTCTTCTCCTGATGAGGATCAAGCCCCTTCTGCACCCAGCTCCCAATTGCGATCGGCTTCATCATCATCAACAAGTGTCTGCACGTCACTGATGTCCTCCTCAGGTCCCTCAACAGTGTCTGCTTTAGGACCCTGAAAGCTGGCAACACCACCTCCCACATCACTCTCCTCATCACTACTTGCCCGCCTAGTGGGGGAAGCGGCGGATGTCTCCTCCACTTCTTGGCTGGGCAATAGCTGCTGACTGTCCTCTATTAGATCGTCCTCACTGAATAGGGGAGCTGAACCCACAGCATAAGATACTTCTTTAGGGGAGGGAACAGCATAGGACAGAGGCAATGGGAGGACAGGGACTGCTCCCAGGCCATTCCAACTGAGGGTTGTGTCTGAGAAACCCACCGACTGTTGACTGGAGGTATCAGATGTCACTTGTGATGAAGTGGATGACCGTGTTAACCAATCGATGATGGCAGATGGGTTGCTGGTCGAGACACGACCGCTAGCTGATACTGGGAGCTCAGGCCTCTCGCTGCAACTCCTGCTGCCACTCGCTCCTAGTCTGCTGCGACCTCTACCTGATGAATTTAGGTCTCTGCCACTCCTCTGTGCACGTCCTGGCACTTCTCTGCCTGACATACTTAGTGCGCATATGAAAGGAGTACAATACGCTTCACTACGGTTAAAACAGTATTTGTCTAGAACAGTGATTCCCAATGGGGTGCCGCAGGATTTTGCCGTGAAATTTTCATATATATTTTTTAAATGTCCCGCCCCGGCCTGCACGCCTATGACTCACGGCGCCGTAAGGGGGAGGGGAAGCCTGCGTGCGCACACAGCGTCCCTGTCCCCCATGTGTCGCAGTGAGCCGAAAATGGTGCCCAGCTATAACAAGAAGATGCTGTGGAACTGCAAGCTGCGCTGGATTCCCGTGCTGTGGAACTGCAAGCTGCACCGGATTCATGTGCCAGCTTGCTTAAGGTACTGTACCATTTCCACCCCTCCTTACCCCTTCTCAACCCTGACCAAACCCCCCGTCACTCTTGTCCACCCACCCGTCATCCATGTCCTCCTTGTCCACCCCCCGTCATCCATGTCCTCCTTGTCCACCCCCCGTCATCCATGTCCGCCTTGTCCACCCTCCTGTCATCCATGTCTGCCTTGTCCACCTCCCTGTCACCCCTGTCCACCCCCCCCCCGTCATCCATATCCGCCTTGTCCACCCCCCGTCACCCATATCCACCTCCCTGTCCACCCTCCTGTCACCCATGTCCGCCTTGTCCACCCTCCTGTCATCCATGTCCGCCTTGTCCAGCCCGTCAACCAAGTCCGCCTTGTCCACCTCCCTGTCCACCCTCCTGTCATCCATGACTGCCTTGTCCACCTCCCTGTCACCCCTGTCCACCCCCCGTCACCCATGTCCGCCTTGTCCCCCCCCCCGTCATCCATATCCGCCTTGTCCACCCCCTGTCCACCCCCCGTCATCCATGTCCACCTTGTCCACCCCCCCCGTCACCCATATCCACCTCCCTGTCCACCCTCCTGTCACCCATGTCCACCCTCCTGTCACCCATGTCCGCCTTTTCCACCCCTGTCACCCCTGTCCACCCCCGTCACCCATATCCACCTTGTCCCCCCCATCATCTATATCCGCCTTGTCCACCCCCCCCCCCCCCTGTCATCCATATCCACCTCCCTGTCCACCCTCCTGTCATCCATGTCTGCCTTGTCCACCTCCCGGTCACCCATGTCCGCCTAGTCCACCGTCCTGTCATCCATGTCCGCCTTTTCCACCCCTGTCACCCATGTCCACCCTCCCGTCACCCATGTCCACCCTCCCGTCACCCATGTCCACCCCCCTGTCATCCATGTCCGCCTTGTCCACCCCCCCGTCACCCTCCTGTCATCCATATCCGCCTTGTCCGTCCCCCCGTCACCCATGTCCACCTTCCTATCACCCATGTCTGCCTCCCTATCACCCATGTCCGCCTTGTCCACCAACTGTCCATCCCTGTCATCCATGTCCACCCCTCCTGTCACCCATATCCACCCCCGTCACCCATGTCCACCTTGTCCCCCCCCATCATCCATATCAGCCTTGTCCACCCCCCCCGTCATCCATATCCACCTCCCTGTCCACCCTCCTGTCATCCATGTCTGCCTTGTCCACCTCCCTATCACCCATGTCCGCCTTGACCGACTGTCCACCCCTCCTGTCACCCATATCCACCCTCCCGTCATCCGTGTCCACCCTCCCGTCACCCAAATCCACCCCCTGTCATCCATGTCCGCCTTGTCCACCTCCCTGTCACTCATGTCCACCCTCCTGTCATCCATGTCTGCCTTGTCCACCCCCCGTCACCCTCGTCATCCATATCCACCTTGTCCGTCCCCCCGTCACCCATGTCCACCTTGTCCACCTCCCTATCACCCATGTCTGCCTCCCTATCACCCATGTCCGCCTTGTCCACCGACTGTCCATCCCTGTCATCCATGTCCACCCCTCCTGTCACCCATATCCACCCTCCTTGTCACCCATGACAACCCTCCCTGTCATCCATGGCCCCCTGGCCATCCCTTTCACTCATGTCCACCCCCCTGTCCATCCCTTTCACTCATGTCCACCCCCCTGTCCATCCCTGTCATCCATGTTCACTCATCACTCACCCATGTCCTCCCTCCTGTCATCCACGTCTGCCTTGTCCACTCCCTGTCACCCATGTCCACCCTTGTGTCATCCATGTCGGCCTTGTCGACCCCCCTGTCCATCCCTGTCACCCATGTTCACCCCCCCCTTCCACCCCGTCACTCATGTCCACTCCCCTATTCACCCCTCTGTCACTCCTGTCCACCCATTTTTTACCCCCTTTTCATCCTTGTCCATCCCTCTAACCCCCTGTCATCCATGTTCACCCCCCAATCCAACCCTCTGTCACACATGTTAACCCCTCTGGCCACTTCCTTGTCACCCATGTCCACCCTCTATTCACCCCTCTCTTCAACTCTTGTCCACTCTTCAACACCCCTCTGTCATCCATGTAGAAAAAAAGTGCGGTGCCTAATAGGTTTGTTTTGCAGGTTTAACAGTGAAGAATTGTGGCTGGAAGAATGTGTCACGATGGCCCAGACCAGATGGAGAAGAGAAGGGAAGGGAACAACGCTGATTAGAGAAGACGTAATTAGTTAGTTGTTGTCTAAAGCATTACTGTAATCTACATACCCACAGATAAATAGTGCATTGTCGTGCATTGCATTTTTCGCGAGGGGTGAACTGAGCTGAAAAAGGTTCGGAAACACTGGTATAGAACAGCAGCAGGTGTGTACTTTTGGCTGTCCTTTCACAGTATCTAGGCCCTTGACAAATTGACAGCTAAAAAATAGTACACTACTTAGATGTAGGTATATGGTATGCACTTATGAGGGCAGAAAAATCCTCTGCAGTATGCTTAAAAAAGCACTGGGGTTAAACACACTTATGAGGGCAGAAAATGTGCTACAGTAGGCTTAAAAATACGTATTTTTGCACAACACCAGTGCAGTCGCTGTGTACTAAACTCAAAATTGCACTCTCTCACAGACTATTAAGAATGGACTGCTGGGTATTATACCATCTACAGACTAGTATAACCAGCAGCTTTGTTGTGGAACAAAGACACAGAATTGAGCTGAAAAGGTTTATGAAGTTGAGGCAGCTTGTTTAAATGCTGTAGAAAGTGACTGGGAGGTTAATGGCTGCAGTAAAAATCCTTTTCAGTCAAATAAAAAAATAAAAAGCACTGCTCTCTGTCCACCAGAACGCTGATGTGACTAGGAGGTGAAATGCTGCTGTAATAAGCTTTTCTGTTTAACACACACACAGGCCGTCCATCCTATCTCTCTGCAGTGTAATGAATGAAGTGATGAGCCGCAATATGGCTGCCGATTATATAGGGCTGTAACATCACAGGGGTGACTGGCTGCTGATAGGCTGCATCCTACATGTGATTCAGGGTCATCCTGCCTACCTGCCTTCCAGCATTCCTTGGAATACACTTATAAAAGTGTAATAAAAAATAAAGGTGCTAGACACATAAAAATTAGATGTACATGGTCAGGATTAGGTACTGAGTGATATACTAAAAAAAATTTTTTTTTGTTGGATCTGACAGGTACGCTTTAAAATTGTCATCTTCTGACCCCTATAACTTTATTTTCCATATGTAGGGCTAGATAAGATAATTTTTTGCACCGCAATTGTGGACTTAGGGATTTATTTTTTTGTTTGTGCCATTGACTGTTCATTTAAATTATTATATTTTAATAGTTGGGACATTTATGCATATGGCAACACCAAATGTTTATTTTTGTTTACATTATTTTATTTAAAAATAGGTAAGGGGTGGATTCAAACTTATAAGGGAAGGGGTTAACTCACATTTATTAACTATTACATGCAATCATTGGATTGTATACACTGTTTAATGCTATGCCATGCCATGCCTGCCATGGCTGACTTTGAGCCTCAGAGCGGCAATCGGAAGCCAGGTAAGGGACCTCTTGCCGTCCTCTAAGCTGATCTGAATGACGCAATTTTGCCGCAGCAGTCCTGATCAGCCCAGCTGATTGCAACCATGACTCGCCAGACATGAAGAGCCATCAGCTTTGAGCATGCTTCATATAACTGGTGCAGGCATAGATGTAAATATATGTCCATTGTCCTTAAAGGGCTACTTTGCCTCTAAACATCTTATCCCGTATCCATAGGATAGGGGATAACATGTCTGATCCCACCCCTGGGACCCCCACGATCTCTGCTGCAGCACCGCAGTCATCGGGTGCACAGAATGAACTTTGTTCTGCGCCTGATGACAAGCTATGCTGCGCTGACGTCACTGCCATGCCCCCTCCCATAGACTTGCATTGAGGGGGCATGGTCATGACGCCACAAGGGGTGGTCATGACGTCACTAGCCTCTGGTGCTGCAAAGAGATCATGACGGGGGTCCCGGTGGCGGGCCCCCACGATCAGAAATCATATCCCCTATCCTTTGTATAGCGGATAAGATGTCTAGGGGCGGAGTACCCCTTCCCGCAAATTGACATATGGTCCATTTCCCCCGTATATATACATCCATTCCCAATCACAGGGCCGAGGGCGGTGATCGGGGGCTAGGGCCAGTGATGGCATATCGACAGGCACCCGCAGCAGCTGTCAGAAGCGGAGCTGTGCTCCTATCCTGACAGTTAAACCCTTTAGTACTGCTGTCAATGTGACAGCAGCACTGATCGCCAGTGACAGAGGGAGGGATCTCATTATTAGCCATGGCAACCAGGGACCTAGGAACAGCCCCTGGTTACCGATCAGGAAGCCGATCAGGCTATGCCAGAGGCAAAGCCTGATCTGTTGTGTGTATCAGTGAGACGCTGACAGCTCTCAGCGTTACACTGATAGCAATAATATACTGCAGTACAGATCTGTACTGCAGTGTATTATAAGCGTCAAGTCCCCTAGTGGGACAGTAAAGTAAAAAAAAAAAAATACACTAAATAAAAAAAATATATATAATAGATAAACATACACAATTTTCCTTTCCCTCCCCCAAAAAATTATATACACATTTGGTATCGCTACGTCCGTAACAACCCAAGCAATAACACAAATCACATAACAAAAATCACATTATTCAACCCGCACGATAAATGCCGTTAAAAATTTTTTTTTTTTTTATAAAAACCTTGCCAAATGTATGGCTTTATATCAATGCTGCCTCTGTAAAATTTAAATTAAAAAAGTGATCAAAATGTCCAATGTACCTCAGAATGGTACCACTAAAATGTCAATTCCTCCCGAAAAATTTTTTCCGTTTCGCCGTGGATGATTTTGTAAAATGAATAATGTCACTGCAAAGTAGAATTGGTGGCGCAAAAAATGAGCCATCATATGGAATTTTATGTGCAAAATTGAAAGCATTATGATTTTTAGAAGGTGATGAGGAAAAAATGAAAATGCAAAAACGGAAATACCCTGCATCCTTAAGGGGTTAAAACAAATTTTTGCTATTGCACTCCTTATGGTAAATAAAAAAATATTTTGAATGTACTTTGTTTTAAAAAAAATGAAGTTTTCTATGTTTTATTTGTGCTTAAAAAAGCTCAAGATCACATTTTCCATCATCTCATACACAGACTTTGGACCGAAGCCCAAACACAGGAAGTGCAGCCTGGAGTGCTGAAGGGGGTGTGTCCAGCCAACAGTATATGGCAGTTAAGTGTGAGTGAGAGGAGCTATGATTGGATGAGGCTGGACACAGACCCCCTCAGCACTCCAGGGTATTTGGTCAATAAGTACTTGGTCAATAACAAAAGTTCATCTCAACATTTTGTTATATACCCTTTGTTGTCAATGACAGGGGTGAAATGTTTTCTGTAAGTCTTCACAAGGTTTTCACACACTGTTGCTGGTATTTTGGCCCATTCCTCCATGCAGATCTCCTCCAGAGCAGAGATGTTTTGGGGCTGTCGCTGGGTAACACGGACTTTCAACTCCCTCCAAAGGTTTTCTATGGGGTTGACATCTGGAGACTGGCTAGACCACTCCAGGACCTTTAAATGCTTCTTACGAAGCCACTCCTTCATTTCCCGGGCGGTGTGTTTGGGATCATTGTCATGCTGAAAGACCCAGCCCAGTTTCATCTTCAATGCCCTTGCTGATGGAAGGAGGTTTTCACTCAAAATCTCATGATATATGGTCCCATTCATTCTTTCCTTTGGGGCTGTTAGCAGAAAAACAGCCCCAAATAATGTTTCTACCCCCATGCTTCACAGTAGGCATGATGTTCTTTGGATGCAACTGAGCATTCCCTTTCTCCTCCAAACAAGACAAGTTGAGTTTTTACCAAAAAGTTCTACTTTGGTTTCATCTGACCATATGACATCCTCCCAATTCTCTTCTGGATCATCCAAATGCTCTCTAGCAAACTTCAGACGGGCCTGGACATGTACTGGCTTAAGCAGGGGGACGCATCTGGCACTGTATGATTTGAGTCCCTGGCAGCGTAGTGTGCTACTGATGATAGCCTGTGTTACTCTGATCCCAGCTCTATGCAGGTCACTCACTAGGTCCCCCCATGTGGTTCTGGGATTTTTGCTCACTGTTCTTGTGATCAGTTTGATACAACGGGGTGAGATCTTGCGTGGATCCCCAGATCGAGGGAGATTATCAGTGGTCTTGTATGTCTTCCATTTTCTAATAATTACTCCCACAGTTGATTTCTTTACACCAAGCTGCTTGCCTATTGCAGTTTCAGTCTTCCCAGCCTGGTGCAGGTCTACAATTTTGTTTCTGGTGTCCTTCGACAGCTCTTTGGTGTTGGCCATAGTGTGGTTTGGAGTGTGACTGTTTGAGGTTGTGGACAGGTGTCAGAAATTTTGCATGTTTGTAGGTGACCAAATACTTAATTTTCCACCATAATTTGCAAATAAATTCTTTAAAAAAAAAAAAAATCAGATAATGTGATTTTATGATTTTTTTTTCTCATTATGTCTCTCATAGTTGAGGTATACGTACGATGAAAATTACAGGCCTCTCTCATCTTTTTAAGTGGGAGAACTTGCACAATTGGTGTCTGACTAAATACTTTTTTGCCCCACTGTAACAACATGAAGTGGGACAGGTCAGAAGGCCAATATTGGCCTGGTCCAGAAGGGGTTAAGGATTTAACCACCATTAGACAATATCATGGCAAATAAACAATGAATATCATTTTTGTATATCTCACATATTTAAAACCTCATGTTAATCTTTCATAATGTGACTCAAGGATTTCTATTAAGGAATTGGGGGGGAAAAAATTGCAAAAAAAAAAAAATGCCAATGGTAAAACCACATAGCATTTTTGTGACACATTCCTCCTATAAACTTCAATAAGAAATATAGTCTATGCTGTATTTTTCAAAAATTGCCACGAAGTTAAAAAAAACGCTCTAAAGCAATGTACAAAAATAAAAATAAAACAAGGAAATATTGTCAAGTGGGTTTGGCATTTTTTATAATTCTCTATTGACTTTCAGCTAATAATCTGTCCGCAGCATTTTTACAGTAAAAAAAATAATCAAAATCAAGCTCTTCTGTGAGAAGTCGTGGAGTATTTACTCTTTTTACAGAATTGTCATTTTAAAGCTTTGTGCAGTGAGAAGAGCATTTGTCTTACCTTCTCAGATAATAAATCACATTCCGCCTCAGTTAAGGGGCTTGTCTTTTTTCCTGAACCTAAGCCGCTATCTAGAAAATATTAAGGGGGGGGGGTAGTCATCACCTTTTGCTGGACTTATTTTGGCCAAATTTTGTTGCATTTTGTGCCAAAATTGAGGGAAATATATCGAGGTGTTTTCAGGTTATTGACTTTGTTCAGTCAATAATGTATATTGAAAATTCGCTGCGTCCTTGAGAGGTTAGTTTTTCTGCAGTATTCTGGCTAGATAGAAGCCAAAAATACTTTGTATTGGTCTCTGTCTAAATAATGGACCTCTCTGAGGAGGATTTCCCCCCTCCCCCCATATTTTATCTGTATGTTTGGAACTGTTTAAAACTCAATCGAGCAGACTCGAGACTACAGTGCCTTCAGGATGTCCGAGATACACCTCTAATCCTATTAGTTCTGGCTGATGGGGATGTCTCCTTTACTAGTGGTACACCTTTTCTATAGAAGTTGATCAATCAGTGGGTCCCAATCAGTGGCTCAAGTTATAACTATATGAACTAGAAATTAATGTTTGATATCTGCAATTTCAGAATTTCTATTTTTTTTCCTTACACATTACAAATTTCTCTAGAACGCTTGTGGAGGTCACAACTGCAGTGGTGTCAGCATTTGGGTCTTTGTCAGTCTGAATAATTGGGAAGCTGTGCACATTCATCTGTAAAATAAAAGCTATAACCCAGACTCATTGTACCTTTGTAGAGTTCTATTCACATTGCTACGCTGAAACGAAAAGCATTTATTGTCAAATGACTGCTGTGTAAATTCCTTCTTTTGTAAGGACCCAGGACCTATGACTGTCCATATATAAAGCATTACAGGTTCTAGATTATCATATAGTCTTGAATATGAAATAGCAATAAAAGTAATGAGTAAGACATAGAATGTAGTCTTGTATGCTATAAAAATTGTTACATTTTGTCTGCTACATTGATGTCACTATCCTGTGCAGACACAGCACTGGTTGCCCATTCAGGGCTCAAGTCCTGCAGGAACACGTGGGAATGAAAAAAGGAATACATTTTCCCAATAAGACATGTAGATATTTGCTATGGAAGGGGAGAAATGAGCACCCATAGATGCCCCGGTGGTCTGCAGGAAGAACTGATCATCAAACATAAAAAAAATTATGAGTAAGTAAGTAATCCAAAACAATGATCATGTATTCCTGCAGACCAATGGGGTATTGATAATACACAGAAAGAAACCTGCATTAGGAAGTATTTATCTGACATTCCATATTTCAGTTCTAGGAATATATCTGCAGTATCCCTTCATTGTGCCCAACATCACAGTGGAGATTTTTCTTCTATCAGTTAGTCTGCAATCGAAAAAGTTTTTTTGCCTAAACGTGGTGGCAACCACAGACAAAAGTTACTTAACCAAGAGGTGTTCTGGATCATAAAACTTGGAACCAGAGCACCCCAAGGTTTGAACAAACGGCAAAATGTTATTTTACATTATTAGGCTGTCATCCACCTTTGTATATACATACACACTCATTTTTTTTGATTTTTCTTTTGATTATTTGTTTTTTGATTGTGTTTTTTGATTGTTTCATACATATTTTATTCTATATACAGATTCACTTGCAGGATCTATGTAGGTGGTTTTCGTGATGTTTGTTCTGTGGTTTATTTCCACAATCCAGGCATCAGGTAGCATCCTATATATTTATTTCCTTGCTTCTTACATCCTAGTGCTTATTCATTCAGCATTTCATTCAATTCTATCTTCTAGGTATGTATTCAGACAGATTCTTGTGACATGTGCAGCTTTTTTCGCTATGATGTTACATATATGTATATTATTCTTCTGGGAACACAATGTGTTATTCTACCTATATAAATTTATGTATTGCCTGCATATTATACAAGCATCATACTGCGTCTGTGTCTTATATTCGCTTTTGTATTTTAAATTGTATATACTCACAGTGATTGTAAAGGGTTAAAATGCGGACTCCGGGAGGTCGGCAATGTGATCCACTCTAGTTGCCACCCACCTGTGAGAGTCACGTCATTTCCCCTATAAATATACAGACATTTGTGGTTTTCTCTCATGTACGACTAAGGGTGCTAACACACCTGAAACGCGTTACCTTCACCCATGTTATGGCTTTTTATCAATAAAGTAACTTCATTTTTTGGACGATCTTCTGCGCTGGACATTCAATTCATTTTTCATTAACGTGGTGCTGCCTTGCACAGTCCATGCGCTTTGGGGCCATCGAGGGTGAGCTGAAAACTTTGTTCATTGCTTGAATAGCGACTGATTAGTACGGAAAGGATTGGGATTTTTTAATAGTAGTAATTTACAAATTTGTTTAACTTTCTGGCACCAGTTGACTTAAAAGAAAATGTTTTCCAGTTTTCTGCCCGGAGATTCCGCAGTGTGAACCTAGCCTAAGTGACATGATAAAAGAAACATGCAAACAGATACAATGCTTAAAATGCCTATACTATTACACACTAGTTTAAAAAAATAATAAAAATTAAAAAAAAACAGACAATCTGGAAGAATCATGGAAGAAAAAAAAAGTTTAGTGCTTTTTTTTGGGGGGGGGGGGGGGGCTGGGTGGAGGCAAAAAGGTTTGTAGCCTAAACCATTAATTGTTTACATTAGAGATGAGCTAATTGAATCTGACAAATCCAAATTAGTTACGAGTTTCATGAAAATTTTTATTCGCAACGAATGCGAATATCATGTGAATCGCTTCATTATACTCCATTTACTGCGGTCCAGGCTCCAGGGCATCTAAAATGGTGGATCCCCATGTGAGGGCATGGGCAAGGAACTCTGGGAAGGCAGAAACGAGGGTGGGCAGGATGACCCTGAATCACATGCAGGATGCAGCCTATCAGCAGCCAGTCACCCCTGTGATGTCACAGCCCTATATATTCTGCAGCCATATTCTGGCTCGTCACTTCATCCTTTCACCGCAGAGAGATAGGACAGAGGCTGTATTTTACACAGACAAGCTTTTTAAAGCAGTGTTTCACTTCAAAGTCGCGTCTGCCTTCTGATGGACAGAGAGCAGTGCATTTTTCACAGAAAATTTTTACTGCAGCCGATTACCGCCCAGTCACTTTCTACAGCAGTGTATTACAGAGAGGGGCAGAGAGCTGTGTGTTGCCTCATACATTTGAACAAGCTGGCTCAGCTTGAGAAACAGCAGAGGATGGAGGAATAATTTTTTAGCGCAACTATGTTTCTTTGTTCCACAACAAATTATCTGCTGGTTATACTAGTCTGTAGACGGTATAATAACCAGCAGTCCATTCCTTATAATCTTTAAGAGAGTGACATTTTGGATTTAGTACACAGAGACAGTGTGCTGCAGCACTGTTGTGTACTGCTGGTGTTGGGCAAAAATATAATTTGTAAGCGTACTGTAGCGCATTTTTCTGCCCTCATCTAAGTAGTGTACTATGTTGTACCTTATAATCTGTCAAGGGCCTAGATACTGTGAAAGGCCAGGCAAAAGAAACCACCAGCTGGTGATCAATACTTTAAGCCTACTGTAGCGCATTTTTCTGCCCTCTTTGTTCCACAACAAATGCTCTGCTGGTTATACTAGTCTGTAGACGGTATAATACACAATCAGCTGTCCATTCCTAATAGTCTGTGAGTGCAATTTTGGTTTTGGTACTCAAACTGTGTGCAGCACTGTTGTGTACTGCTAATACGTTTTTAAGCCCTCATGAGTGCGTATGCACATACCTACATCTAAATAGTGTACTATTTTGTACCTGTTGATCTGTCAAGGGCCTAGATACTGTGAAAGGACAGCCAAAAAGTACACACCTGCTGCTGTTCTAGACAAATTCTGTTTGTACTCCCCTCATATACACACTAAGTATGTCAGGCAGAGAAGTTCCAGGACGTGCACAGAGGAGTGGCAGAGGCCTAAATTCATCAGGAAGAGGTCGCAGCAGGAGTCACAGCGAGAGGCCTGAACCCCCGGTCTCAGCTAGTGGTCGTGTCTTGACCAGCAACCCATCTGCCATCATCGATTGGTTAAGACGGTCATACACTTCATCACAAGTGACATCTGATACCTCAGTCTGTGGTTTCCTCAGACACAACCCTCAGTGGGCATGGCCCGGGAGCAGTCCCTGTCCTCCCATTGCCTCTGTCCTATGCGGTTCTCTCCCCTAAAGTAGTATCTTATGCTGTGGGTTCAGCTCCACTATTCAGTGAGGACGATCTAATAGAGGACAGTCAGCAGCTATTGCCCAGCCAAGAAGTGGAGGAGACATCCACCGCTTCCTCCGCTAGGCAGGCAAGTAGTGACGAGGAGAGTGACGTGGGAGGCGGTATTGCCAGCGTTCAGGGTCCTGAAGCAGACACTGTTGAGGAACCTGAGGAGGACATCAGTGACACGCAGACACTTGATTATGAAGCCGATCGCAATTGGGAGCCAGGTGCAGAAGGGGCTTGATCATCATCAGGAGAAGAGGGTTGCAGGTTGCCCATGAGGCAGCAGCTGAGCCAGCAAGGAGGTAGCATGGTTGGAAATCAGCATGGTGGCAGAGACCACCTGCTTCGCGGCAGCCTACCTTCTTGGGAGGTAGTGGAACAGGGGTTCCTGGAGACAGTGGCAGTAGCAGTCAATTAGTGCGGACTGTTGGTGGGAAAATCAGCTACTCGGCGGTGGAGCAGCTTTTCATCAAGCATCCGGAGGAGGTTAACATAGTCACATGCAAGATGTGTCAGCAGAAGGTGAAGCATGGCCAGGGTCCCAATGTTGGCATCACGGCCCTGTGTCAACAAATGCTGCTCCACCATAAAACAGCCTGGGAGAACTGTGGCTCCGATGTAGTGGTCCAGCCTGCTAAATCACCCAGTGGCGCCCCCCTCCTTCTTTCAGCCAGCCAAGGCTCCACCACCTCAGCCAAAGGGAGCTGTATGTCATACCCTCCTTCTGTCGCTTCAGATGCTCCTGCTACTTTTAGTCAGTGATTTCACCAACAATACATTGGCAAAGCCATGTCCAAGAGACAACAGTATGCCCCGACTCATCCAATGGCACAGAAGCTGAATGTGCTCCTGTCTAAGTTGCTGGTGCTGTAGTCCCTCCCTTTTCAAGTGGTGGACTCTGCACCTTTCAGAGAACTGATGGCTTGTGCAGAGCCGAGGTGGAGAGTGCCAAGCAGTAATTTCTTTGCGAAGAAGGCAGTACCAGCCCTGCACAATTTTGTGGAAGAAAAGGTGGGCCAGTCCTTGAGCCTGTCGGTGTGTACCAAAGTGCACGGCAGCCGACGTCTGGAGCTGTAACTATGGTCATGGACAATACATGTCCTTTACAGCCCACTGGATGAATGTGGTTCCTGCACAGCCACAACACCAACTTGGACAGGTCACGCTGCTTTCTCCTCCACGCTCTCAGGCCATTGGTCCTGTGACAGTGTGAGACTCCGCCTCCTCATCCTCCACCATGTCCTCAGCCTCTACTGCACAGACAGGTCTCAGTGGCCCCTCAGCAAACCATGTGTGCAGGGCACGGCGGTGTCACGCTGTTCTTCACATGGTTTACCTTGGCGAACTGAGTCACACAGGGGAGGAACTGCTAAGGGAGTCCTTCATAAAGAAATCAGAGCATGGCTTACTCCATGAAAACTGGAAATGGGAACCATGGTGACTGACAACGGGAAGAACATCTTGTCTGCGCTGCGATGAGGAAGGCTGAGCCATGCGCCTTGTATGGCACACGTGTTCAATCTGGTTGTCAAGCGGTTCCTGAAGTGTTCCCCCCATTTTCAAGACACCCTAACAATGGGTAGGAAACTTTGCATGCACATCAGCCACTCATACACCATAAAGCACACCCTCCTTGACATGCAGCATCAGAACGGTATTCCCCATTATTTGCGACCTTGCCTCACGTTGGAATTCCACCCTCCATATGTTGGACCGACTATACGAACAGAGAAAAGCCATCACCGGTTTCTTGATGATCCAAGCGGATAGAGGGAATCCCCTGTGTAACTTCAATGTCAACCAGTGGCAGCTCATACGCGACACCTGCCGTTTGCTCAGGCCCTTTGAGGAAGCCACATTATTAGTCAGTCGCCAGGATAACGGGATGAACAACGTCATTCCACTGCTTCATTTCCTACAACACGTGTTAGAAATGATGGCTGGTCAGGGCAATGGAGACGTGGCGCCTACATCTCACAGCCACATGAGCCCTGGGGGGGCTGAACTGGAGGAGGGGCACAGTGGAGCACAGTTTACGTTTCACGAGATGGGTGGTTTTTCTAGTCATCTGACAGGAGCTGAGGAGCAGGAGCAGCCAGAGGAGCCAGAGGGCAATGAGGAAGGCAAGACAGAGGACCCAGGCACACTGTGGCAGTATGCAGTGGAGATGGAGGCAGGGAGTCCCTCTGAGTTACTTGCACAAATGGCACAATGCATGCTCACTTGCTTGCATAGTGACAGCCGAATTGTCACCATTCGGCAGCGGGATGACTTCTGGCTCTCCACCTTATTGTACCCTCACTACCGCCACAAAATGGGAGCCTTTTGGGACAAAGTGACCTACTACAGAGACATCCTACGTTGTCAGTTGGCCGATGCCTATTGCCGCCATCGTCCATTCTCTCGCAGGTCTGACTTGGGGGGCCCTCTGCACTCACCTTCCACTGCCATGGCTGCTGAGGAGGGGTAGGGTGGCAGGAGAAGGACCAGCTCCATTAGCAGCAGCCTGAGTCTACAGTCGCTGATGAGTACCTTTCTTTACCCGCATAGTGTAGCAACTCCTCAGCAGCAGGTAGACCTGGAGCAGGACCTGAACCAGCAGGTGGTGGCATACCTTGACATGCCAACACAACTTTATCTGTGGCCGCAACTAGCAGAGTTTGCCCTGGAAAAGTTGTCTTGCCCAGCCAGTAGTGTGCCATCAGAGCGGGTGTTTAGTGCGGCAGGGGCCATAGTCACCCCAAGGAGAACTCCTCTGTCCACGAAAAATGTGAAGAGGCTGACCTTTGTGAAGATGAATCAGGCATAGATCAGCCAGAATTTACACCCACCAATGCCTGATGCATCAGAGTAGATTGACCATGGTGCCACACCAACACTTCACAAATATGGATAGTGCCAAACAGATTTAAGGCGCTGCTTGCTCTCCAGTTACAAACATTCCTCTGCATCAGACCTTTTTTCACCCACCTTCATCACTGGCTACTGGTATTGCCACCCACCATACCACTGTCACCGGGTCACTTTCAGGACTCCTGATGCTGCTGCTTCCACCTCTAGGCTGTCTCATTCTGCCACCATATGGTCTCCACATGCCTCCACCAACTCCAGGCTCTGCTATTCAAACACCATATGGTCTCCTCATACTGCCGCCAACTTCAGGCTGTGCCATTCAGCCACCATATGTTCCACTCATGCTGCCGCCAACTCCAGGCTGTGCCATTTAGCCACTATAATGTTCTACTCATGCTGCCGCCAATTTCAGGCTGTGCCATTAAGCCACTATATGTTCTACTCATGCTGCCGCCAACTCAAGGCTGTCTCATTCAGCCACTATACTGTTTACTGATGCTGCTGGGCCTGGGATATTACCTACAAATGTTTATGGAAGAACTTTTAATCTTAGGGATTGTGAGGCCCTATGGTCTCCTCATGCTGCTGCCACCTCTAGGCTCTGTCATTGTGGCGCCATGTGATTCCTTGTTAGTTTTGGATTTGTGGTCATACAGTATTAAAAGTAAACACCAGGACATTAAACTTGGGAATCTAAAAAAACCATAACTGATTAAATAAAAACATCAGCACTTTCACATTCAGGGGGCGCTGAGAGGCAGGGTCTGGAACAGGCGGTATCTCACCTGGCGGAGGACCGCCAACTAAATTTTAAGATACAAGTACAAGCTTTTTCACTGCAGCCACTTCTAGCTTTATGCGTTCACATATCCAATGGCACAGAAGCTGAATGTGCTCATGTCCAAGTTGTTGGTACTGCAGTCCCTCCCTTTTTAAGTGGACAGAGTATAGGGGTGCGCTGAGAGGCAGGAGCTGGAACAGGTGGTAGCTCGCCTCGCGGCGCACCGCCAGCTTGATGCTCATCAGCATGGGTAATCAAAAAATTTAAATAAATTCAAATGAAATAAAATAAAAATTACATAAACAATCTGCCACATCTAGATGCTCTGCGGCAGTGATTCTAATAGCGATGCCTGTAATCTGCATGTCATACTGAATAACAGTATTATTTCACTAATACAGCACACTCCCTATGCATGTTAGGACAAAGAAAAGTGTTCTACACCCCTACTGAGCCTCTCTGTAGGCCAGAAATAGCCATTTTTAATAGCGATTCGCCATGAATAAATTCAGACAAACAATTTTTTTCCGGAAAATACGTCCGAATCGAAATTTTTAAAAATTTGCTCATCTCTAGTTTACATATTTACAGGCAAAAAAAAATTGACACGCAGCAAACTTGTGCTGAATATTACCTTATTTATTTGATTGATTATGAATAGCATTCATCCATTTCATGTTCAGGTATGGATCGTGCCATCACTAGTCCTGAAACACTCAAGCTGAGCTCCTCAGTAATACTTGAACTCAGCTCTCCTGTAATGCTGGAACTTGGATCCTCAGCTAAATTAGGACTTGGAACTTCAGCCATAATAGGGCTGAGTTCCTGTACAATGCTGGAACTGGGCTCCTCTGCTACACTAGAATAAGATTGCTCAGCAACCGTAGAATTGTGCTCATCTACCCCACTAGAACTGATTTCTACAGGGTGAAAATAGGAGTCTTCGGTATAACTCGAGCTTAGTTCTTGAGCAGGATAGGGACAAGGTTCATCAACTGAATGTAAGGCATCATTCTCATCCGGGAAAATATCCTCATTATGGTCATAGATTAAATTATTGGGGATATTCTTCTGAAAAGTTGGCTGCATGTCATGTGGGATACTAGGTTGTTGGTCCATAGCAGCCTCTTTTTGATATTCTGAACAGCTTTGGGGCAAAACATTGTTTCCATTTACACAATTTATCACCATATCTTCAGAAACTTCTGCTTCCTGTGCCTTCTTAAAGATGGTTCTCATTGTTAAGGGAATGGACATACAACTAAGAAAAGAAAACATAACATTTTAAGCAAGCCATATATTCATATTCAGGTTTCTCAGACTTACACATTAACATTAAGAATTTGGTATGATTGTAATCATACCAACCTGTTGAATATATTTTGCTCTCTTTTACTGCTTACAGGCTGGCATTTCCCTTGGTCAGCTGTATGTGTTTGTTTTTGGAAGCATTTTGGGGATGAGAAGTCCTTTTTCATTGCTTTCTTTAATGCTAGGTTAAGACTACGGAATCTCCAGGCAGAAAATTTCCGCCCGGAGATTCCGAGTGCGGCCAGCGCCGGCTGAATCAGTCTCCAATAGACTGCAATGTGTTCCGCGCGGATTTCCGCCTGAAGAAAGAGCACCGCCTTTCTTCAGGTGGAAATTTCTAAGCGGATTTTCCACTTCACAAATTCTGAAGTGTGAATTTGTGAACGGAAACCCATTCACTACACTAGACATTTTAGCAAGCAGAATTTCTGACGGAACTTTTACGACTGAATTTCTGTCGGAAATTCCGTAGTCTGAACCTAGCCTAATCCATTGTTTTACGCATGAAAGGTGAGTTAAACAGCAATACTGCCATTTTTTTTTTTTTATTATTAAAGGTTATGAAACACAGTGAATACACTACATTATGCATAGTTTTGGGTATATGGAAGAGATCTCTGTACTGTCCCCTACAATAGTTATACATAATTAGCCATCTTTTTTCCAGACTAAATAATTCTGAGGCGTGACCTAGTTTTGATAATCTTCTTGGGTACTGTAGTGCACCCATTCCATTTAGTACTCTGGTTGCCCACCTTTGAATCCACTCAAGTTTGACTAGATCTTTCTTGTACACAGGTGCCAACAACTGTCCACCGTATTCCATGTGCGGTCTAACTAGTAATTTGTACAGTGATAGAACTAGGTTGTCATGTGCATCTATGCCCCCATGATCTTATTTCTCTTGACAGTAAATGTAACTAGTTGACAGAATTGACATCTGCTGCCAACTAAAATATCCTAAAAATAAGTCATTTTTCCATGGCGGTTTACCATGTAGTAAAAATAATCTTGTTATGAACTGAGATATTCCATGCCAACAATTTACCCCCAGTCCAGGTTTTATTAGTACATATGTTAAGGACTTATCAAATTAGTTTGACTGGACTGATCTCAGGTTAGGGCGAGTTTACACAGTTTCATCTTAGTTTTACTGTTTACATTACAGTTGGGTTTAATCAATCTGTCCTTTAGAATCTTCTGATGTCAGGGGCTGCTGTTCCCAATAAAAATAGATTCCAAGTATTTCTGACTTGGCATCTATCTTAATTGGGATAAGCAGCGCCTGGCATCAGAAGGGTCTTCTTTCTTAATCTCCATACTATGGAAACCTAAATGCAGTCTGGAGAAAATTGAGCAAGACGTGTGCAGAAGGACATAGAAAGTAGATTGCTTTTTTCATTTTTAAGATGGTCTCTAAAAAATGAAAGCTGGAATCTGATTGGTTGCTATGGGCAACTGCTTCACTGTTCCTCTGCATGAGCTTTGATCAATCTCATAGAATACAATAGTGGTTTCTAACTGCCTAGATCCTGCAGAAAATATTTACCTTGGTGTCTAGGGGGTTAAAAGACCAAGATCAGAGTTATCTCCAATCCCAGCCACTGGTGGTGTCTGTCAGCTGCAGAAAGCAGTGTGCCAACAGTGTATGGTACTTGCCCAGCTCCTGAGCCTGCTTCATATTCCTTGACCCAACATTTCATGGGTTAAAATGGTTAAACAGCTGGCAATGGTTCCAGAGTCTAATCTATGCACTTCCTTTGCCATCTGTCAGAAAATGTATGTCAGATCGTACTACTACAGGGCTAAAGAAGAATACCACTGATCCGGTCACAGACAACAATGCAGCCTTTGGCTCACTGGTAGACGTCTGCCTCCTGTATGGCAGGTCCTGAGTTTGAGACTTGGCAGAGAAAAATATTAGAGACTACGGAGGCCCCAATGTCCTGTGTCAGAGGTAAAAGAACAGAGCAACATCCTGTGTAGTTTTTCCTACTATCCAAGGACAAAGAGCAACAAGGTCAGTTTAGTTATAAGAGGGTAAGAAGACTAAAACAGAAAAATAGCTGCAGGACAGGACTTCACCATGGGGGAGATTCATCAAAACCAGTGCAGAGGAAAAGTTGAACATTTGTTCATAGCAACCAATCAGATCGCTTCTATAATTTTTCAGAGGACTTTTTAAAATGTAAAGAAGCGATCTAATTGGTTGCTATGAGCAACTGGTCTCTGCACAAGTTTTAATAAATCCCCCTCTCGTTCCCATCTTCCTAAATTGTGGAGATGTGGTGCCTTGGTCATGCTGCTGGTCAAAGACAAGAGAGTGTTGGCTAATCCTCCCTGTAACGTTAAAGGGGTATTCCAGGAAAAAACGTATTTTTTATTTTTTTATATTTTTTATCAACTGGCTCTAGAAAGTCAAACAGATTTGTAAATTACATCTATTAAAAAATCTTAATCCTTCCAGTAGTTATCAGCTGCTGAAGTTGAGTTCTTTTCTGACAACAGTACTCTCTGCTGACCAGGAACTGTCCAGAGAGCACTGTTGTCAGACAGAAAAGAACAACTCAACTTCAGCAACTTGACTACTGGAAGAATGAAGGTTTTTAATAGTAATTTACAAATCTGTTTAACTTTGTGGAGCAAGTTGATCCGTAGTGTGCATGGGCACTAAGTGTTCAGCGAGAGGAAGTTCAATACACACAACAGCACATATTTAGCATAGAGAAAAACTGGTTGATTTTCTGTATGCATCTTTTAAAAATATTTCAAAACTCATTCTAATATAGTTTAAAGCGTACCTGCCAAATTGCCAAAAAGAAAAAAAAAAGTGATATGTTACTCAGTACCTAATCCTGATTATGTACACATTTGTACACAGTGTCTTGGACCTATATATCCCTAACAAATATCATTTATATATCTTGCTCACTGGCTTAGTCTTCTTGCCTTGCGGAGGGGGCGTGTCCGTCTCTTTACCTCACTGTGGATGACTCCTCTGCTCCGAGTCTGGGTGCAGCCTGGCGGTCTGCAGATCTTTCTAAATTAGTGCAAGGATTTTTGTGATAAAAGCACAGTAGTTTATGTATAACTTTGTTCCTTCTAAAGCTGGATGCTAATCAACATTGCTGTCACTATGTGTGTCATTCAGTTTTCACAGACTCCTGAATGTCTGAGCAGGTTCTTTGTCATTCAGGAGTCAGAGAAAGCTTTGGCTTTTCAAGCATGCTGGGAGTTGTAGTTTTGTAACAGCTGGAGCTGCAGTGTTTGTAAATAACTGCATTAGAGCAATGTTGCCTTTAGTTGTGGCAAAACTACAGACAAAGGATGTGTGGGCATGCTGGGAGTTGTAGTTTTGCAAAAGATGGAGGCACACAGCTCTAAAGTTTTACAAATATTGTACCCCCAGCTGTTGCAAAACTACAACTTCCATCATGTTAGTTGTAGTTTAGGAACAGCTGAAGGCTGCAGTGGTGATCTCTTATACTGCATACCAACACACTTTATGGACGGTGTTCAGTATGCTGCAAAATACAGAGTAGTCTGTCTGCATAAAGACAGATGACCCCTAGAGGCGGCTATTTTCATTTTTGTTATTTTTTTTTTAATTAAAATTGATTTTTTTTTAATGTATATTTAAAAGAAAAGTCATCAATAATACAAAATATAAAAAGTTTTTCATAATTACAGTGCCTCCAAGTATATGAGAAAAAAAATTATGGAATAGTCTCTTTAAAAGTAGTGATTTTCTTTATATATGGTTTTATCAGTTCAAGTGGAATCCCTCAAAAATCAATAAACCAAATAAATAAACCAAAACCTGTCACACCTGTTTTTTATATTTTAACAAGCTCTGATAAAATTAAAGACTGTTTTGGTTTCAAGCAGATTGATCTATCTGTGCCATAATAAGTCATAAAATAGTGTGTATTTACCTTTCCATAACTTTCATGATGAAATCACTGTTGCAGGGTGATGGCGGGTCTGAGGAGCTAGTATGGAGACTGCACATTATTTTCCTGCAGTTCAAGACTTCAACAACAACTGTACAAAAATAGGAATATTGGTAGAAGCCATTAAAAAAAGAAAAAAACTGTCCAGTACAACAGTATGCTTAAGGCTCTTTTATATGGGGCAGTTATCAGGCAAATGACCATTCATAGCAATGTTCGATCCGGATTATTGGCTCATGTGGAAGGTTCAGCATTTTGCCGATGGAGCGTCTTTCTTGATCATGGCTGATCGCATCTTATGTGCAGCTGTAAAAATTATCATGTGGTCAAGCTATTGAATGAGCACCAACCAACTTGTCTATAGTCGATTGGAGCTCATTAACAGTAGTGTAAGGGTAGGGTCACACGTGCCGTACATTTTCCTACCCATTGAAGTCAATGGGTGGCAATATCAGCTGCATATTTTGCTACCCATTGACTTAAAATGGGGAGAAAAATACACAGCAAAATACGGCCTGTGTGACCCTACCCTAAAAGAAGATCCTTGGGTGTAAACCATTTGCATTGCTCCTGATTGTTATATTAGTAAATCAGGGCCATTTTGTGTGTGTTTCGAATTAACTATTAAGAGTTGGGTGTAGTTTTCTTTGTGGGTTTTCAATTCCCTACAAGTATTTTTCCATGGTATTTACTAAGGTTTCCCTGCATTTAAAAAAAAATAATTTTGATATTTTTTACACATGCTCTGAGCTGTGGGGATTTCCAGAGCTAAAATCCACCACATTTTCTGTGGAAACCTTAGTAAATATGTTGGGATGTTTTGAAAATGTTGGGAACACAACCCCTTCTCAGTGGCCATGATCCTTTTTTGGGTTTTCTGAGTAAAATGGAAAATGTTGGTCAGTTTTAAAATTTTTGGCTCCAAATTCTGACACAACCCAATAAAACAGGTCGGGTTTACAATAGTAAAGCAGGGCCATTGTGTCCGTTTTTCTAAATATATCTTACACAGATCAGAGTGACAAAGCAGTATCAACCTCCAAACCAACTAAGGCTGGGTTCACACTACGTTTTCTCCCATACGGGAGCGCTCCCGTATGTCATTCATTTCAATGAGCCGGCCGGAGTGAAACGTTCATTCCGGTCGGCTCATTTTTGCGCCGTATGTGCTTTTACAACCGGACCTAAAACTGTGGTCAACCACGGTTTTAGGTCCGGTTGTAAAAGCGCATACGGTGCAAAAATGAGCCGACCGGACCGAACGTTTCACTCCGGCCGGCTCATTGAAATGAATGACATACGGGAGCGCGAGGTTTTAGCTCCCCCCTGCCGTATGCGCTCCCGTATGGGAGAAAACGTAGTGTGAACCCATCCTAACACTAAGAAGAGTCCCACCTTCTTTAATATTTGTATTACATGGTTCTTGACTGACCAGATGGCCGTTTTGGTTAGTTTTTTGTTTTTTTTTACACGTTCAAGATTTTCTATAACTTTAGGCATGCTCTGCTAAAATCCTGTGGCCCGACTATAATTTGTTTAAAGGAGACCAGTTTCTGGCCACATCATGTAGTTACTAAGTAGTTATTAAAAAGAGTCAGGTTCTTTCCACACTGTTTTTCTGTGTCCAGAACAGTTATACATGAAAACTTGAAGCCACGAGTCTCAGGATTAGGCTATATTCAACATAGTGGAAAGGATACAGATTTTCTATCCAGATTTGCATGTAGAAAATCCATAGGGGAACAGAGTTACAGCACAGAGGATGAGATTCACAAATATTTTGTTCACACACTGTAGAAAAATAACTTGTGTGTAAACTGACACGCAGTGTGAAATCTTATTCCACAGCATGTTAGTTCTTCACATCGAATTTCACCCTTATAACTGCATACAGTGGAAAATATAGTAACAAACATATAAACCATGCAAGATTACAGGCGAAATATTATAGCGGTTAGGGTATGTTCACACTGAGGAATTGGGGCGGAAATCAAGCAGAAATTTTCAGCCTCAAAATATTGTTACTTTTCCACAAGAACTCACAGAGATTTCGCGCGGAGGGGAAGAGTATAACATATATATATATTATCCTCTTATGTGCGAATTCCGCGCCATTTCCACGCCATTTCGGCGCCAATTGTGGAACTGATTCTGACTGAAAAAAAAATTTAACATTGATCTCTATGGGAGTAAGACGCTGATTCCGCCTGAAAGAAAGAACATGTTCTTTCTTCAAGCGGAACATAATTCCTCGTCAGAATTCTGCTTGAGGAAATTCCTCAGTGTGAACTGAGGGGCAGAAATTCTGCACAGCTCTATGGGGATTTTCACTGCTGAATGATTTGGAGAGGAAAAAGCGAGCAGAATACTCGTGGAAATTCCTCTCCAATTCCTCAGTGTGAACATACCCTTAGAGTTTGACATTTTTTTGGTTATTCTAGTGGTACTCTGCTGCAAGATATCTTATTCCCTATCCAAAGGTCGGACAACTGCGATCAGACATCTTATCCCCTATCCTCTGGATAGGGGATAATATGTCTAGCAATGGAGTACCCCTTTAAGAAGTCACAGCTAACAGTGGATATTTTGTTTCTAAAGCAAAGCCAGTGCACTGAACATATAGTAGAGCCTGGCTATTATTTCACTTTTATCCTGATATTCATTATTGATCCAGGACTGTACTGGATGTAATGTAATACTGTGCAGCAGAGTTATTATATAGAGCAGATTTCTATATTTGCTTGATGTTAATGCATGATATTTGGGCCGTCCTTAGGTTGGATAGCCAGTGCAGATATGTTCAAAAGCCAGGATATCTGTAACTAGCAGAGGATTCTGTGTTCTCAGTTGCCAGGGCTGGATGTGAAAGAAGGGAATGTACTGCTTTGGAAGAGGATAGAGCGAGTGACCAACACTTGTCCATCCCAGTCTCTGAGGATACGTTTAAGCTGTTTTAACATCAAATTAATAACTGGAAACATTTTTTTTTTACCATAGGTCATGCAGTCATTTTTTTCGGCTACTTTAAGTGGCAAAATAGTATGATCTCTGAAGCTTGCAAAGTACTGGACAACTGTGCAGCATCACAGTCACAATTTGAGAGAGATACATTCTGTGCAGTTGGGCAGAAAACATATCCCTAAAGCTGGGCCTGCCAAGTAGGTTATTACTAGTCAGTCAGGTTTTGCCAATATGTGAACTACACAAAATCGGTAATTTATGAGAAGCATACAAAGAACTAAAAAGTCATACCACAGGACAGACTGCCCCCTTTGGGATGCTGAAATGAAATGCAGATCTTAAACTCTCTTTGCAGGGAGACTTCAAAATGAAGCATTCTTGTATGATCTGAAAACATTAAACCATATTACATTAGACAAATCATATACAATATGTCATCAGGCCCATAAACTTAAAATTTATCCACATTTAACTTAATTTTCCATTTCTCACCTAAGGCTAGGTTCACACTACGGAATTTCCGCCTGCAATTCTGCTTTGAAATTGAAGGCAGAAATTCCGCTTACTAAAATGTATAGTATAGTGAATGGTTTTCCGTTCACAAATTAACACTTCGGAATTTGTGAAAATCCGCTTGAAAATTTCTGCCGGAAGAATGGTGTTGCTCATTCTGCAGGCGGAAATACTCGCGGAACACATTGCATTCTATTGGAGACTGCAGAGTCGGTGCTGGCCGCACTCAGAATCTCCGAGTGGAAATTTTCTGCCCGGAGATTCCGCAGTGTGAACCTAGCCTGAGCCTCCAGCTCCAGCTTCCTCTGTTTGGTTACCTACAGAGCTTAGCATCATCTGCAAATACTGAAATTCGACTTTGTAATTCCTCTTCAAGGACATTAAAGGGGTACTCCGCTGATAAGTGTCTGATCCCTGGGGATCCCAGCAGTCAACCCCCCCATGGTATAGACATTATAGGGGTTACCCAAGACAAGGGGAATTTAGTAATAAATGTCATACAGTAATGGACATGCTTACCAAGGATCTGTGCTTGTGTTGGTGCTAAATGGTTATGTCCTGTAGCCCCCATTATGCTAGGAACTGGCTACATCCGGTTTCTATGGCCTCCCTAAGACTACAATCCTCAGGATGCTTTGTTTCAAGATGGAAGGAGACTTATTTCCATCCTACACATTGGATGCCCTACCTATTGCAGCACAGCCACACTTCTTAGTCACATGACTTGCCCGACATCACCTGACTTACAAGCTGTGGATCTGCGTGATGATGAATGCACGCACATGTGTGCCAGTTAAAGGGGTTAACCAAAAAACGGAATTAGAAAAAAAAAAAAAATAATCAGATCAGCATAGGACATTAATCCTTCATTTATTATTCTACTGTGACCTTTGTAAAAGTCAAAGTCCATCTGTGCATGCGTGGAGTTGAACTTTTAAAGTTTTTAAACAGCTGAAGGCACCCTTTTTTGGGAAAAGCCATATTTTATTATTGCTATAGTGTAGTATTGCTACAGCGCTGCCAGGCGCTATGTCAGTGTTAGTTTAGGGACCCACTCTGTGTGTGTATAAAAAAAAAAAAAAATTATATTATATATATATATATATATATATATATATATATATATATATATATATATATACACATATATATACACACACACACACACACACACACACACACACACACACACACACACACGTTTATACAATACGAATGTATATATTATATATATCCCCCCAAGGGAGGAAGATGGCGGCGGCGGCGACAGGTGAGTAGATCTTCAGCCGCGGTCGGGCCCTTTACAGCAATGCACGTCGCCCTAAAGCGACATGCATTGCTGTAATGGGACTCTGTATACTACAACTCCCAGCATGCCCAGACAGCCCTTGGCGTCTGGGCATGCTGGGAGTTGCAGTTTTGCAACATCTGGAGGTCCACAGTTTGGAGACCACTGTGCCCTTCCAGATGTTGCAAAACTACACATCCTCAGAATGCCCTTACTGTCCAGGCATGCTGGGAGTTGTAGTTCTGTAACATCTGGCCCTTCAGATGTTGCAGAACTACAACTACCAGCATGCCTGGACAGTTTTGGCATACTGGGAGTTGTAGTTTTGCAACATCTGGAAGGGCACAGATTGGGAACCACTGTATTAGTGGTCTGCAAACTAGTCCTCCAGATGTTGCAAAACTACAACTCCCAGCATGCTGAGAGTTGTAGTTCGGCAACATCTGGCTCTAAAGATGTTGCCGAACTACTACACCCAGCATGCCTGAGAATGCTGGGAGTTGTGGTTTTGCAACAACAGGAGGCACACTGGTTGGGAAACATTGTCTGTTTCCTAACTCAGTGTTTCCCAACCGTGTGCCTCCAGCTGTTGCAAAACTATAACTACCAGCATGCACTGATAAACTGTGCATGCTGGGAGTTGTAGTTTTGTAACAGCTGGAGGTCCCCTCCCCCCTGTGAATGTACAGGGTACACTCACATGGGCAGGGGGCTTACAGTGAGTATCAGGCTGCAAGTTTGCGATGCAGCAAATTTTGCGCGGCAGCTCAAACTCGCAGCGGGAACTCGCTGTAATCCCCCGCCCGTGTGACTGCACCCTAAAAACACTACACTACACTAACACAAAATAAAATAAAAAAGTAAAAAAAACACTACATATACACATACCCCTACACAGCCCCCTCCCCTCCCCAATAAAAATGAAAAACATCTGGTACGCAACTGTTTCCAAAATGGAGCCTCCAGCTGTTGCAAAACAACAACTCCCAGTATTGCCGGACAGCCGTTGACTGTCCAAGCATGCTGGGAGTTTTGCAACAGCTGGAGGCACCCTGTTTGGGAATCACTGGCGTAGAATACCCCTATGTCCACCCCTATGCAAATCCCTAATTCAGGCCTCAAATGCGCATGGCGCTCTCACTTTGGAGCCCTGTCGTATTTCAAGGCAACAGTTTAGGGTCACATATGGGGTATCGCCGTACTCGGGAGAAATTGTGTTACAAATTTTGGGGGGCTTTTTCTCCTTTAACCCCTTATGAAAAGGTGAAGTTGGGGTCTACAACAGCATGTTAGTGTAAAAAAAGTAATTTTTTACACTAAACACGCTGGTGTTGCCCTATACTTTTCATTTTGACAAGAGGTAAAAGGGAAAAATGCCCCCCAAAATTTGTAATGCAATTTCTCCCGACTACGGAGATACCCCATAAGTGGGAGCAAAGTGCTCTGGGGGCGCACAACAAGGCCCAGAAGGGAGAGTGCACCATGTACATTTGAGGTGATTTGCACAGGGGTGGCTGATTGTTACAGCGGTTTTGAAAAACGCAAAAAAAAAAAAAAAAAACACATGTGACCCCATTTCGGAAACTACACCCCTCACGGAATGTAATGAGGGGTGCAGTGAGAATTTACACCCCACAGGTGTCTGACAGATCTTTGGAACAGTGGGCTGTGCAAATAAAAAAAAATTGTACAGCCCACTGTTCCAAAGTTCTGACAGACACCAGTGGGGGGTAAATGCTCACTGTACCCCTTGTTACGTTCCTCAAGGGGTCTAGTTTCCAAAATGGTATGCCATGTTGGGGTTATTTTGCTGTCCTGGCACCATAGGGGCTTCCTAAATGCGACATGCCCCCCGAGCAAAATTTGCTCTCCAAAAGCCAAATATGACTCCTTCTCTTCTGAGCATTGTAGTTTGCCCGTAGTGCACTTCAGGTCCACTTATGGGGTACCTCCATACTCCGAAGAGATAGGGTTACAAATTTTGGGGGGTATTTTCTGCTATTAACCCTTGCAAAAATGTGAAATTTGGGGGGAAACACACATTTTAGTGAAAAAATATATATATTTTTTTACATATGCAAAAGTCGTGAAACCCCTGTGGGGTATTAAGGCTCACTTTATTCCTTGTTACGTTCCTCAAGGGGTCTAGTTTCCAAAATGGTATGCCATGTGAGGGTTTTTTGCTGTTGTGGCACCATAGGGGCTTCCTAAATGCGACATGCCCCCCGACCAAAATTTGCTCTCCAAAAGCCAAATATGACTCCTTCTCTTCTGAGCATTGTAGTTCGCCCGTAGTGCACTTCAGGTCCACTTATGGGGTACCTTCATACTCAGAAGAGATGGGGTTACAAATTTTGGGGGGTATTTTCTGCTATTAACCCTTGCAAAAATGTGAAATTTGGGGGGAAACACACATTTTAGTGAAAAAATATATATATTTTTTTACATATGCAAAAGTCGTGAAACACCTGTGGGGTATTAAGGTTCACTTTACCCCTTGTGACGTTCCCCAAGGGGTCTAGTTTCCAAAATGGTATGCCATGTGGGGATTTTTTGCTGTTCTGGTACCATAGGGGCTTCCTAAATGCAACATGCCCCCCAAAAACCATTTCAGAAAAACATACTCTCCAAAATCGCCTTGTCGCTCCTTCGCTTCTGAGCCCTCTACTGCGCCCGCCGAACACTTTTCATGGACATATGAGGTATGTCCTTACTCGAGAGAAATTGGGCTACAAATATAAATATAAATTTTCTCCTTTTACCCCTTGTAAAAATTCAAAAATTTGGTCTACAAGAACATGCGAGTGTAAAAAATGAAGATGGTGAATTTTCTCCTTCACTTTGCTGCTATTCCTGTGAAACACCTAAAGGGTTAAAACGCTGACTGAATGTCATTTTGAATACTTTGGGGGGTGCAGTTTTTATAATGGGGTAATTTGTGGGGTATTTCTAATATGAAGACCCTGCAAATCCACTTCAAACCTGAACTGGTCACTGAAAAATAGTGAGTTTGAAAATTTTGTGAAAAATTGGAAAATTGCTGCTTAACTTTGAAGCCCTCTGGTGTCTTCCAAAAGAAAAAACTCATAAATTTTATGATGCAAACATAAAAGTAGACATATTATATATGTGAATAAAAATTTTTTTTATTTGGAATATCCATTTTCCTTACAAGCAGAGAGCTTCAAAGTTAGAAAAATGCAAAATTTTCAATTTTTTCAGCAAATTTTGGAATTTTTCACTAAGAAACGATGCAAGTATCGACAAAATTTTACCAATAACATAAAGTAGAATATGTCACGAAAAAACAATCTTGGAATCAGAATGATAGGTAAAAACATTCCAGAGTTATTAATGTTTAAAGTGACAGTGGTCAGATGTTCAAAAAACGCTCCGGTCCTAAGGTGTAAAATGGCCTGGTCCTTAAGGGGTTAAAATAGTCACACAAAAGATCTGTTCAGCCAAGGAATGAGAATTTTTATTGTCGCTGGCTTTTTTTTAAAATGTTCCTATGAATGCTTATTCAGTTGTTATTTTACCTGTGTAAAAGAGTAAATTTTAAAAAGACTTGATAGAGGTTGAAAAAAATAGTCAAATATATCATACTTATCTTTAGGGTTTATTGTGCTAGATATGCAGCTATAAATCAGAGTATTATAGGCTGCTTGGTGTCTTAAAACTTCCAGAATTGATGGGATATGGCTTGGGTGAATAAAGGGTATTTTGCTGACCAATGCACCAATCACAGCATTTTCACCACCCATTCTGCTGTTAACCACATAACAATGATCTTTACAACCTGAAATAGACTTAAAGTTTTATTAAACATTAGTTAATACATTTACAAAAGAAACATAAAATACTGTTCACTGTCTGCAGATAAAAGTGACAAAGTATTGTTTTAGATTAGAGAAAGTCAGTTTTTTTCTCCCAGAAACAGTACCACCTTTGACTATTGGCTGATATACTGCGTATACCCTTAAGTAATTGTAAGCTGTGATATTACACCATAAAAGATAAGATGCTGCAAATCTATTCTGCACTCAAATTTGCACAGGAACCTATACAGATCTGCATCAGACACTGGTGCCTCCTCTTTTTAGACTTAAAAATGTATCCTATATCATACAGATAATTTTATTTTTATTTTTTCAGTTAAAAATTTGACAAGTAACAGTATAGAGAATGTAGGAGTCATGTCATGCCCATGAACATATTTCCATGCAACGTTTCTTTTGGGAAAACATTTAAATACTACTTTGTTGTATTAATGAACATTAAAGGGGTACTCCGCCCCTAGACATCAAGATGTCAGATCGCCGCGGTCCCGCTGCTGGGGAGCCCCGGGATCGCCGCTGCGGCACCCCGCCATCATTACTGCACAGAGCGAGTTCGCTCTGTGCATAATGACGGGCGATACAGGGGACGGAGCAGCGTGACGTCATGGCTCCGCCCCTCATGACATCACGGCCCGTCCCCTTAATGCTAGTCTATGGCAGGGGGCGTGATGACCGCCACGCCCCCTCCCATAGACTTGTATTGAGGGGGCGGGCCGTGACGTCACGAGGGGCAGAGCCGTGACGTAACGATGCTCCGGCCCCTGTATTGCCCGTCATTACGTGCAGAGCGAACTTGCTCTGCGCAGTAATGATAGCGCAGTGCTGCAGCGGCGATCCTGGGGCTCCCCAGCTGCGGGACCGTGGCGATCTGACATTTTATCCCCTATCCTTTGGATAGGGGATAAGATGTCTAGGGGAGGAGTACCCCTTTAATATGATGTGAGAAAACATTTATCTTTTCCCCAAATTTTCTTTCAGTTAGATGCTGAAAGGTATATTTAATGTCCTTTAAGGGCCATTCTATGTGTCACTACTTATGTGTTAATGTTTGTTAGGCCAAGTTACCAACATGTCTATGGTCTTCCCACTATAGACTAGGAATGTGTGCCCCATAAATTAAGCTTAAACGCATGTAGGACAGACCAAACAATTAGACTTTGTTTGGTCAAGAAAGGTTATGGCCAGGCTGCGGTATACATTAGAATACCTTATTGATGGTATTCAGACATATACCCATTGCAAAAGGTTATAAACTTTAGATGAATTTGGGCCTTTTTATGTTGTAGTGTCAACGTGGCAGGATAGATACTTAGCAAGATGCTTACCCAACTCTGTTTTCTCCATCCTCAAAATCTTATAGCTATCTTGTGATGGGCCAAGCTATTTCTCTTAAATTAAGGTAAAAACCTAAGTACATCATTTGTACTCAAGTGCAGTATTGGTTTTAAAGGATCATCTACACTTACACATTTTGAAAAGTGTGTTTGAGAAAACATACCACAACAAACTGGATCTCTTGACTGACTAAATCTGTGTGCCTTTTATGTTTTGTTCCAATGACCAGCTCATGCATTGGGCCTTGTTTTGTAAAAACAACAGGAAGGCCTTTAAAATAAAACAAACATGTTATGTTATAAGTAGACACACACTTAGTTTTTTTTACCTCTGAGTCAGGAGGCCCCCATACATACACCATATGTGAATTTAGCTGACATTAAGCTAATGTGTATAACCAGCTTGAGGATTGCTCCAAGAAGAATACAATGTACACTTATTGGAACACACTAGTGTGCCCAAATAGAAGTGTAAATGCAAAACTTGGCATCGAGTTGTATCTCCAGCAGATATGTAAGCGATTACAGGTGTTGACGAGAGGGCATTATACTGCTTCCCCCACTGCCCTATATAAAGTCTCTTAGAGGATACTTTTTGGTATTGTACCTCTTTGCAACAGATGGTTCACTGCTAGACAAGCCTTTATGATGCACTCAAAAGAGAATATGCCCAGTTAACAGACTGGGCACATTATTGGGCACAAAAGCACGATGTTCCAAAATGGGAGGGTGCTTGTCCTGATCATTGTGATTGTGATGTTCAATCACTGCATGATATTACGGATGTTGTGGAGACATCATGCATCTATTGTACATCACATGTGGGTGTGGTTTGGATCATGACAAGCACCCGCCCACTCCTGTCTCAAAACACTATACTTCTGAGATGACCAAGGAGTGGAAGTAGACTGCCAGGGAGTACAACAGGTAAGACTTCTTCTGCTCCCAAGACAATCCATTTAAACCATCTATTTAAGTACAGATTAAACCCCAAAAAACATAAATTACTCTTACCGATAATTGTTTTTCGTTGAGCCCATGATGGCACCATTGGAGAGACCGCCTCCTTCCTCAGGACAGGAAACAGGAACTGGAAACAGTTTGCATATAAGGACCATAGGAGCTGCTATTCCCCAGTTCTTAAGCAAGTATCAAGGAGTAACAACCCAAAAGGAATTATCAATAAATAATAAACAACCATAACTTACATACATAGCTAGGAAATATTAATATATCTCCCTTTTTTTTTCATATAACATGGGAGGGAAATAGTAGGTGCCATCATGGGCTCAACGAAAAACAATTATCGGTAAGAGTAATTTATTTTTCCCCTATCGCCCAAGATGGCACCTTTGGAGAGTGAGTAGACTAGACTTAATAATTAGGGGGGGGGGGGGGGAGACTACTGCCTGGAGAACTTTACGACCAAAAGAAAGATCCTCATCTCTTATTTGATTCAACCTGTAGTGTTTGTAAAAGGTATGTTGCGAACTCCAGGTGGCTGCTCTGCAGATCTGCTGAATAGAAGCTGAGGCTCTCTCTGCCCAGGATGTAGAGAATGATCTCTTAGAATGAGCTCTAAACCCTGAAGGGGGATTTAGATTTGCAGAAGTGTATGCTAGCTGGATGGATTGTTTTATCCACCTCGCCACAGTGCTAGGAGCAGCTGCTCTACCCTTATTTGGCCCCTGGAATTGAAGTAACAACTTAGGCGATAGGCGCCAATCTTTGGATATCTCCAAATAATGAAGAAGACATCTCCTAACATCTAGACAATGGAATTCTTTTCCTTGTCATTTTTAGGATTTTCACAGAAGGAAGGTAGAATCACAACTTGAGTTCTATGGAAGTCAGAGACCCTCTTTGGGAGAAAGGCTGGATAAGGAGACAACACCACTCTATCATTAAAGACAGACAAATAGGGCTGGTTAATAGAGAAACTAGTAATTTTCCCAACCCTCCTGGCGGACGTGACTGCCAAAAGAAACACAAGCTTAAAAGGTAATAATCTGTAAGGGAACCTCAACTAATGGCTCAAAGGGAGTTTTAGTGAGACTATTAAGGACAATATTTAAGTTCCTAGGTGGAACCAATGGTCTAACCAACGGAGACATCCTAACTGTTGCTGATAGAAATCTTTTAACCCAAGGATGTTCTGCTAGTTTATAATCAAAAAGAGCACTAAGTGCTGACACTTGAACTTTTAAAGTACTGGGTCTAAGCTGTTCATCTAGACCCGCTTGCAAAAAATCTAATGTTTTTGGGATGTCAGCAGTTTTAAGAACATCAATAGGGTTCTGCATGAATCTACCAAAGGCTTTCCAAGTTCTTAAATATATTTGAGAAGTTACCTTTTTTCTGCTCGCCAACAGAGTAGTAATAACATGATCAGAAAGACCCCTTTGTTCTAAGATGCCCCGCTCAACCGCCATGTCGTCAGATGCAGATTGGAGGTCTCGGCATGCATAACTGGACCTTGATGTAGAAGGTTCGGGGACTCTGGAAGGATCCAGGGATCTGACACGGACATCTTCCTCAACCAGGTGAACCATACCCTGCGGGGCCAGAATGGGGCAATGACCACTACTCTCGCCCTGTCCTCTCTGATATTTCTTAGGACTCTGGGAAGTAACCTGACTGGAGGGAAGGCATAAAGAAGTGCCCTGCACCAACTTTGTGAAAAAGAGTCTATCCCCAGGGGGTGATGCGCTGGTGAATCTTTTACTTTCCTGTTGGCCCTTGAGGTGAATAGATCTATGCGGGGAGTACACCAACGTTGACAGATCTGGAGAAAGATCGTCTGATCTAACTCCCAATCCCCTTGGTTCAGGCGATGTCTGCTGAGATAGTCCGCCACCTGATTTTGGGACCCCTTTAGATGGAGAGCAAACAAGGAGCTGAGATTAATCTCTGCCAGTCTGAAGATATGATGACAAGTCCTCATGAGGGAAGGGGATCTGGTACCCCCCTGATGATTTAAGTAGGCAACTACTGTGGAATTGTCTGACAGAATTTTTAGGTCTTTTCCGCCAAGCAGAGGAACAGATTGAGAGATGGTGAACAGGACTGCCTTCAATTCCCTTAGGTTCTGAGATTCCCTGGAAATCTCCTGACTCCATTGACCCTGAAGGATTAAGGATTCTCCGTGGGCTCCCCGCCCCCAGGGGCTTGCTACTGTAGTAAGGCAAAATTCGTTCTCTTTAACCCAATAAATGCCCTTTTCTAGATTCGCCGGATTTATCCACCAAAGAAGGGACCTCTTTACTTGGGCTGAAGGGGTCATGTAAGTGTCTAATTAATCGGGGACTCCGTCCCACTGGCTCAGGATTTGTCCCTGTAGCCTCCTTGAATGGTACTGAGCCCATAAAACTGGTGGGATACACTAAGTTAACAGGCCCAGGACAGACATGGGCTCCCTTATGGGGAGCTCCTTTAGTTTCAGTAGCTGAGACACTTTCTGCCTGACCAAAATCTCCTTGGATTGGGGAAGAAAGGAGATTTGACGGGTGGAATCCAGGCCTATTCCCAGGAATGTGCATACCTGAGAAGGGATCAAGTGGGATTTGTCTAGATTCACTTCCCACCCTAGGTTCAACAGAATTTTTGGAGTCTGAAGAACCTGCCGAATCAAGAGCTACTCCTAGTCTGACACCAAAAGGAAATTGACTATATTTGACTATATTTTGTTCTCTTACATGGGCAATCACCTCACCCATAAGTTTGGTGAAGACTCGGGGAGCCTGTGATAGGCCAAAGGGAAGCGCCTGAAACTGGAGGTGGAACAGACAGGTTCCCAAGACTACCGCTACCCTTAAATATTTTTGATGACCTTGGAAAATCGTGACATGATAATATGCGTCCCTCAAGTCCAAGGTGACCATAAAACAGTTCTGGTTCAGGTTCAGGATAGCTGATTGAATCGTTTCCATCCGAAATTTGTGGTACTTCAGGAAACGATTCAATAGCTTGAGTTTTATTATAGTGCGGAAGGAGCCATTGGGCTTTCTTACCAGGAAGAGCGTGGAGTAGTATCCCAAACCTCGCTCTTCTTCCGCAACCTGAATCAGAACTCTCTTCTTAATCAAGGAGAAAAACTTCTTTCTACAGGGCAGCCTGTTTCTCTGGAAACCTTCGGAGATCTGTTGGAACAAATCTGGGAGTCGGGAGACCTGAAAAAACAATTTTCAAACCGGTTTTTATTGTGGACAAAACCCAGTGGCTTGCAGAAATTTTCTCCCATTGGGGAAGAAAATGAGACAACCTGCCCCCCACTGGGAACCTTAAGTCATTGCTGACTGGACTTCTTGGAGGTTTCAGGGGTAGTGAACATGAAACCTCTGCTTCTTCTCTGGCCTGGCCACTGCCTGGCCCTGTATGAACCTCTCCGAAATTCCACCCTTCCTCTTCCACGAAAGGGCATCTTGCTCTGGATAGGGAAGGAAGGGATTAAGGGAAAGGTCTTCTTCCTATTCGCTGCTTTCTCTCAGACTAGTTCTAAATCAGTCCCAAAAAGAAAGGAACCTTCACATGGTATAGCACATAATTTAGATTTGGAGGTAAGATCACCTCCTTTCCACTCTTTAACCCAAATAGCCCGTCTGGCAGAGTTGGCACAGGCTGAGGCTTTAGCGGATAGTCTTAGGGTGTCTGCAGAAGCATCCGATATAAAGTCTGCCGCTGCTGCCAAGGTAGGGATTGATTGAAGCAATTGGTCTCTAGGAGCACCATCCCTGATCTGCTCCTCCAACTGATGAATCCAGACCTTTAAAGATCTTGCCACAGATGTGGTAGCAAGAATTGGCCTGAAGGAGCCTGCTGCTGCTTACCAGGCTCTTTTAAGAAATCCATCAGCCCTTCTGTCCATTGGCTCCCTTAGAGAGCCGGCATTCTCAGAAGGTAGGGCTGCTTTTTTAGACATCTTAGCCACAGGTGGATCAATTCTAGGGGACCTATCCCAATTGACGGTGAATTCCTCCTGAAAAGGATATTTTCTCTTAATAATGCTCTGTACTATAGCATATCTCTTATCTGGTCTTTGCCATTCAGACTTTATAATAGAGGTCAAAGTGCAAGGCCTTCATACATGCGATCTTGCACAGATAAAGGCTCAATCCTATCATCAAGCTTCATGGTAGATCTAACCACTCTGACTAGACCATCCACATTTTCAGTAGGAAAAAGAGCACCGCTATGAACTTCCTCCAAAATTTCTGACTCTTCATCCAAATCACCCTCTTCAAATTCAAAAAAATCTCTTTGCTCTGAACAATCAGGTACAGAAGAATGGATGGCTAGTGGAATAACTAGGCTCTGGCTGCGTCTCAAGAGGAGGAGGAGGCCGCATGCCGTTGCCGGAGGGACCGAGAGGGACCGGAAGATGCGCGCCATGCGCGAGACGGGGAGAGGTCACCCAGACTTAGCGGCTGCCCCCATACGATGGACTTTAAGCCGCTTGCATTTACCCTGTATGTATCAATTAGACCAGGGCCCCCACAGTCCACATACTTACATGCAAACTGCCCGGTTAGTACGGGACCCGTTCCGGTTACCATCCGCAGGACAGGAAACAGAACTGGGGAATAGCAGCTCCTATGGTCCTTATATGCAAACTGTTTCCAGTTCCTGTTTCCTGTCCTGAGGAAGGAGGCAGTCTCTCCAAAGGTGCCATCATGGGCGATAGGGAAAAATCCCTACAATCCCCACCTTTCTACTGGATCAAACATAGATGACCAAAGAAGTTTATGGTGTCTAATTTTGGTTCAGTTAAACTTCTCGGGTCTGTGTTATTAACATTTAAAGGCTATGGACACCTTTGAAAACCCATGTTATTTGGATTCTTGTTTTTTTATCATAGAGAGAAAAAAAAAAAACACACACAAACTTTCACCATAGGTTTATAAAAAATGTTTTCTGTTCTACAGCTTCTGTTATCAGTAAATTGCAAAAAGTAATTATCCGATAGGTTACTTATCAGCCTTTCTTTCTTCTTTTCCTGAAGCAACTGTAAAGCGGACTTATGACCACATCAATGCAGACCTTTGATCTGGTCATAAGTAAGCTCAGGAGAGGAGAGAAAGGCTTCATGTAAATTCCATCATAGAGGCAATTCTCTGATAAACTGTATAACAAACGAAATAATTTTGTTAATAAAAGACGTATGGAAAGAGATTTTTTGTTTCCATAATAAACACAAAGCAAGAGTATAACATTTATAAAAAGGTGTCCATAGCCTTTTGATACAGGTGCCAAATGCACGTATGTAGAGGGCTTAACACAATTCTATAGATTAATAGTTTACTGTATATTAACTGGTGTGTGCAGGTGAACATAGTGTTTGGCAATTTTACTGAAACCCCTCACCATAGTCTCCTGTCATACATCAAGCTAAAAGGTACAAGCAAGTCAAACGTAAGTGATCTCTCGAGCTAGTGATAGCTAGGTGCCACTTTGGTAGCAACACTGTTATATGTGGTGAAACTCTTGGCTTTACTGGTACTTGGGTGTCTGAGAATTAAATCTTCTGTAAAAGCACAAAACATAATGGCTGACATATCTTCGAGTTTTTTTAATACCCTTTAGAAAATTATGAAGCGGTTATGTTGAAAACTACATTTAAAAACTGAGAATCTAATCTGTTAGTAAAATTATTTTAGAATAAACAGTTTTATACCAGTAATGTTTTGGATCTTCTGAATTAACGTGAGCAGAACAGGCTCTGGAGTATCAAATCTTAGAAAGAAACATGCTGGCAGGGCCATACTGGATTCATCTGTGAGCGATGAAAACCTGTGGATGCTACATTTAAAAAAAAAAAAAAAAAAATTCAAACACAATTCAAACACAATCAGATGTAAAAAATGTTTTTTGCACCAAATGGTTTTTTAAGACTCTCTTGGCCTAGCATGTAACAAGGGGCAAAATATTAAACAGTTTTTTTCATTTTATATGGGCTAAGGTACAACATCATGAGGCTATCCGGGAGATTCTGACTGAGATGGACAAGACAGATAACGTCCTTGACTTCATGACTGAATCCCTCCTTTTCATACTTATCCACAACGAGTTCAGGGATGGCGAATCTTGGTATAGACAGGAGACCGGGACTGTCATGGGCACACTGGTCTCCTGTACCTATGCAAATGTTTTTTCTTGCTGCCCTCGAACGTCGTTATGTATTCTCCCAGATAAATCCTTTTGTCAGGAATATTAAGTTATTCCTCAGGTATGTCGACGACAGCCTAATTGTTTAGGAAGGTGCCGAAGCTCTATTTGGTGAATTTGTTGCCTACCTGAATGCTACAAATAGGGAGAATATATGTTTTTTTACATCTGTGTTTGGGGGTTTTGAACTTGACTTTTTGGATGTGAAATTGATAGCTAGTGGAACGACACTCATCTCACAGGGTTACCGAAAGAGTATAGCTCGTAACTCCCTGCTCCACTATACCAGCTCCCACCCTATTCATGTAAAACGTAGCATTCCCTATTCTCAGTTTTTGCAACTTAGAAAGGTGAACAGCGACGATGCTACTTTTTTGACGCAAGCTACTGATCTCAAGAGACGTCTCTTAGACAGACAGTACCCAGCTAAGATACTAGATGAGAGTTTCGCCAAAGCCACACAGAAACCTAAGAGATTAATTTTCTCTTTAGCTAATTCCAACATTAAATAATATTGTAGCCAGCACAATTCACAATAATTGGTACATTTTGTAGTCAGATTTAGATTTAAAAGAGATCTCTTTGAATCCCCCCCCCCCCCATAACCTATAGGAAGAATATAACTATAGGAGATAGATTAAAGAAGCCACGACACCCAACCCAGAATGTACCATTAAGCTGTTGCGATTGGCTTACCAATATGACTCCAAAAAGGTAATTTTTCTTGTGGTACATTTTCATTTTGCCCCCAAAATCTATCGATCAGACATTTAAAATTGAAAGGATACTACCTATCTTGTGTATGTGATCATATGCCCTTGTGGCTTCTTTTACGTGGGCAAAACCATTCGGCCCCTCCATATCAGTTTTCGAGAACATGTACGTTCTATTAGGACAGGAGTAGTAGCCCTAGTCCTGCTGGTGCCGGGTCATTTTCTTTGTTTTCCTGCATTAGGAAGGTATGGTTTCTTTGGTTTTAAATCAGGAATGTTATTCCCTGGCTAAACAGGGGTTCTGAAACTTGTAAGGGAAAAAAGGATATTATATAGTTTAACATTATAAATTATTAAATTGAATTTACTATAGTCAAAACTTTAGTAAAAAAAAAAAAAAAAAAAAAGTACCTGTCATCACAAAACTTTTTATATGTTAATTCATTTATTAGAAAACTTTCTAATACCATGTCATACAAAAAAATATATATATATTTATATATTTATTTTGACTTGTAAAAACTGACCACTAGGGGCCTCCCTACTTGTCCCGGCTGCAAGTCTCTCAGAGTTCAGACTTATGCTTGAGTCCTAACTCTCATAGTGCAGCTTGGACACCGACTAGCACAGAGCAGCTCCCTGCCTGTCAAATCAGACAGACAGGAGCAAGCGCTGTGCATGCTGCATGAGCACCTCAGCTGCATTGCAATGAGCAAGCTTTGAAAGAGGATTATGAAGGAGATACTGGCCGAATATTAAAAAGAAAAATTGGGGGGGGGGGGCAGGTAATGAAGACGGCAACATACCAGCAGCATAATATAAAGCAATGGAGATGGTGGCAGGTACTCTTTAAATTACCTCCACAGGACAAGTGATACATTTCTGATCAGTTAAAGTGTAAGGCTAGGTTCCATCTGCAGAATTTCTGGGCAGAATTTCTGCCGGAGATCAAGCCGGCAGCGCTAGGACCGAGCAGACTGCATTGCTGCCACCATAGACTGCAATGCATTTCTGGGTGGATCTTTTGGAAGATCTGCTCAGAAATGCATTGCCATCTATAGGGATGGCAATGTAGTCTGCGCGGTCCTAGTGCTGCTGGCTCGATCTCTGGCAGAAATTCCACAGTGTGAACCTAGCCTAACTGCTGAGACACTCAAAGATCACCAGAATGGATGTCCTGTGTCACCTGGTTAAATGGATCACTGGTCAGACATGCACACTATTGCACCAAACTATGACAGCACTGTGCCCGGCTACGCCGGAAACCATCTGCAGACACACAGACTGCTCGGCAATCACTCCATTGAAATATGGAGGATTTGGTAATATATGTTGGGGTCCCTGCAGTCACAGCCTCATGCCTCATTAATAAGCCACTTATGACTATCCTGTGGAAAGCGCTGTGTGTGAAACCAATGAATGCAACAGACTATGCATTGCTTATAAGCAACAGTTTCTTATTACAATTTATATTTTATTACCTTCCACCTTCTTGTTCAATCTCTTGAAATAATGGGGTCACTTGAAGATGGTACCAGTTTGTTGTGCCGGCAACTGTTACCGATACATTTGTTCCAACCACACGAATGCCTGATGAAAACGTCCAAATTTTGTTAACAAACAAATAGATAATTACCAATACACTAAGCAAATTAGCGGTATTCTGGGGGGGGGGGGGGGGGGGGATTAATTTTAATCTGCCCCCCTGTACAACGAAAAAATAAAAAAAATGCATTCCTCTGCCTCTGACAAATTTTCTGTTCCCAGTTGCGATAATCTTCTGATAACTTTTCAAGACCGCCAGTCAATCAATAGGTTGAGTAAGCATTTCCTGCTGACACAGGAAGAAGATGATCACAGCAGGGAGTAAGTAAAAAAAAAAAAAAAAAAGGCCTGGCTTGGCCCAATGCATTATACTGTCACTCAGCCTATCACCGACCGAGGCGTGATATCACTGTGGCCAGCAATTAGATGAATGGCAGGATTACGTGTTGACCCCCAGAAACAGGTAGAAGACTGCACCAAAGATTGGGCAAGACATTCCAGGGGATTATTATAAGATAAATCATAGGTTTATTGTTTTAAAGCCAGCATTCTGATGAGTATTAAAAAAAAAAATTAAATGAGACAACTCCTTTAAGATTCAGTAGCCTCTAGACATGGCCCAAAATTTGTTTGCCCATAGCTAGAGATGGACGAATTCGAATTAGTTACGAATTTCATGGAAAATTCGATTAGTAATGCGTAATCCATGCACAGAGGAGTAGCAGAGGCATAAATTCATCAGGTACAGGCAGAGGTGGCAGCAGATTAGGGGTGCGTGGCAGTAGGAGTCTTAGCAAGAGGCGTGAGCTCCCGGTATCAGCTAGCGGTCGTGTCTCAACCAGTAACCCATCTGCCATCATTGATTGGTTAACACGGTCATCCACTTCATCCCAAGTGACTTCTTACACCCCCAGTCAACAGTTGCTGGGTTCCTCAGACTCAACCCTCAGTTGGCATGGCCCGGGAGCAGTCCCTGCCCTCCAACCGCCTCTGTCCTATGCTGTTCCCTCCTCCAGAGAAGTATTGTATGCTGTGGGCTCAGCTCCACTATACAGTGAGGACAATCAACTAGAGGACAGTCAGCAGCTACTGCCCAGCCAAGATGTGGAGAAAACATCCGCCGCTTCATCCGCTAGGCGGGCAAGTAGTGATGAGGAGAGTGGTGTGGGAGGTGGTGTTGCAAGCGTTCAGGCTCCTGAAACAGACACAGTTGAGGATGACATCAGTGACGTGCAAACACAACTCGGATAATGATTAAGCTGATCGCACTTGGGAGCCTGGTGCAGAAGGGGCATCATCATCATCATAAGGAGAAGAGGGTGGCAGGTTGCCCGTGAGGCAGCAGCTGATCCTGCAAGGGGGTAGCATGGTTGGGAGTCAGCATGGTGGCAGAAGTGGGAAGTCTGGAGCCAAACATGCCAGGGGTAGACCACCTGCTTCGCGGCAGCCTACCTGCCCGATAGGTAGTGGAGCAGGGGTTCCCGGAGCCAGTAGCAGTCAGTCAGTGCGGACTATATGGGGGGAAATCAGCTACTCGGCAGGTTTTTTTTTTTTTATCTGGAGGATGTTAACATGGTCACATGCAAGATGTGTTGGCAAGATGAGTTGCCAGGGTTCCAATTTTGGCACCACGGCCCTGCACCAACATATGCAGCTTCACCATCAAGCAGCCTGGGAGAACTGTGGCTCCGATGCGGTGGTTTAGCCTGCTGCAGCAACCGCTGCATCACCCATTGGCACGCCGCTCCCTGTTCAGCCAGCCAAGGCTCCAACACCTCAGCTGAAGGGAGCTGTCTGTCATTTCAATCTTCTGTTGGTCCAGATGCTTCTCGTCAGTCCTTTCGGCAGCAATCCTTTACTGAAGGGATGTCCAAGAGACAGCAGTATGCGCCCACTCATCCAATGGTGCAGAAGGTGAATGTGCTCCTGTCAGAGTTGCTGGTGCTGCAGTCCCTCCCTTTTCAAGCTACTCGGCAGCATGGCAGAAAGACCATCAACGATTTCTTGATGATCCAAGCGGATAGGGGTACACCCCTGTGTAACTTCAATGTGAACCAGTGGCAGCTCATACATGACATCTGCCATTTGCTCAGGCCCTTTGAGGAAGCCACATTATTGGTCAGTTGCCAGGTATTACGGGATGAGCGACGTCATTCCACTGCTTCATTTCCTACAACAGATGGTGGAAACAATGTCTGGTCAGGGCACTGAAGACGTGGCGCCTACATCTCACGGCCACATGAGCCCTGTGGGGGCGGGACTGGATGAGGAGGACGAGGAGGGGTAGGGGGACAGGGGAGCACAGGCAATGTGTAGCGAAATGGGTGTTTTTTTATACTTATCTGACAGGAGAGGAGGAGCAGGAGCAGACAGAGGAGCTACAGGGTGATGAGGAAGATGAGACAGAGGACCCAGACACACCATGGCAGTATGTAGTGGAGATGGAGACAGGGAGTCCTCTCCTTGTCACATGCACAAATGGCACCATGCATGCTGACTTGCTTGCGTAGTGACTGACGAATTGTCACCATTCGGCAGAGAGATGACTTCTGGCTCTCCACCTTGTTGGACCCTCGCTACCGGCACAAAATGGGGGCCTTTTTTTTTTTTTTTACACCCACTGAGAGGGAGGACAAAGTGACCTACTACAGAGACATCCTACATAGCCAGTTGGCTAATGCCTATCTGCACCATCGTTCCATCCTCTCGCAGGTCTGACTAGGGGCCCCTCTGCGCTCACCTTCCACTGCCATGGCTGCTGGGGAGGGGTGTGGTGGCAGGCGCAGTACCAGCTCCATCAACAGCAGCCTGAGTCTACAGTCGCTGAGTAGCTTTCTTCACCCGCATAGTGAAGCAACTCATCAGCAGCAAATAGACCTTGAGCAGGACTTGAACCAGCAGGTGGTGGTATCCTTTGACATGACCCCACCAACCCACATTGAAGATCTGCTGGACTTTTGGGCAGCCAAACTGGATTTGTGGCCGCAAGTAGCAGAGTTTGCCCTGGAAAAGCTGTTCTGCCCAGCCAGTAATGTGACATCAGAGCGGGTGTTTAGTGCGGCGGGGACCATAATAACCCAGAGGAGAACTCGCCTGTCCACCAAAAATGTGGAGAGACTGACCTTTGTCAAGATGAATCAGGCTTGGATCAGCATTGATTTCCACCCACCAATGCCTGATGCATCAGACTAGATGAAGCATGGCGCCACACCAACACTTTACAAATATGGACACAGTAAAAAATATTTTAAAAAGGTGCTGCTCCCCGGTTACAAAATTTCCTCCACATCAGGCCACAAGTATTAAGGATATGCACTAGCTAAAACTTCACTTTTAATAATATTCTTAGGATAAAATATATGGACCCCAATTTTTTTTAAAATCAAACTAAAGGAAAGGTGTGCAAAAAACACCAGGTGCCACCTAGAACTACTATTGATATGATGCAAAGACCTCTAAAAAGGTGGAAGGGAACAACGTATGGTCCATTGTAAAAGGTGGGGGTAAAAACTGACCCTGTAAGGCTCTACTCTCGCCCTATTAATTCCATTCTTGGCAAGTGTTACTCGCCCTAAAAAGGGCAGCCTCACACAGGAACCTCTCCCTATATCCACCTACAAACACTGCTATTTCCCAGGGTTTTTAGGTGGAAATAAGGAGAGGTTCCTGTGTGTAGCCACCCTTTTTAAGTTTTAGCTAATGCATATCGTCAATGCTCACTTGTGCACACCAACACTTTGACAAGAGAGACCGGTTTCTTCTGCCTACCTGCCTCAGCTACTATTCTGATCCTGCCACCCGCCTGATGACACACATCTGATGCCAAGTGCTCCTTCTTTCACCCAGCTTCCTCAGTGGGTACTGGTATCAACACCCACCACCCCACTCTGTCACCGGGTCACTTTCAGGACTCCTGATGGTGCTGCCACCTCCAGGCTGTGTCATTGTGCCACCATATGGTCTCCTCATGCTGATGCCACCTTCAGGATCTGTCATTGTGCCGCTCTGCGGCCTACATAGTCTACCACCACCTCCAGGCTCTGTAATTCTGCCGCCATATAGTATCCTCATGCTGTGGCCACCTCCAGGCCATGTAATTCTGCCGCCATATTATCTCATGCTGTTGGTGGCACATTAAACTCGTTAATCTCTTTGAAATCTTCAATTGACATTTAAAAAAAATCTTTAATCTCTTCAATTGTGACGCCATATGGTCTCCCGACCCTGCTGCCACATCCAGACGCTCTGCGGCAGTGATTCTAATAGAGACGCCTGTAATCTGCATGTCATACTTAACCGTATTATTTAACTATGCCAGCACACTCCCTATGCGTGTTACAACAAGGCAAAGTGTTCTACACCCCTATGGAGGCTCTCTGTAGCCCGGAAATAGCAGGTTTTTAATAGTGGTTCACCGTGAATTTATTCAGAAACAAAAAAATTTCAGAAAATTCCGCGAATCGGCCAAATTTAATTTTTCAAAAATTCGCTGGTCTCTACCCATAGCAACCAGTCAGAAATCATCTAACATTTTACCAAAACAATATGAGAAATGAAAGCTGAGCTGTGATTGGTTGTTATATGAGGCTTATATTATGATATCATGATATGTTATATGAGGCTTTTCAATATAATTTTTCTAGGGGTATGTAGGCAGGTGAATGGTTGTGCCTGCATACTTATGGATTCTTATATTCACCACATATTGTTAATAATCTCCCACATATTATATTTGGTTTACACTGTTGGTTTATATACCAGTTTAATAATTATAGGTGGCCTGCATTGCAATCATAAGCTATAGGGTAAATATAAATACATATCATGTTTTTCTATACCTAACCTTGGTTTTTGATTGAATGCCTATTTCTTATTTCAATAAATGGTCTACCCTGCTTATGATTTCAATATAGGACAGGCTAGGCAAGAAGCTTCAGACTCCGGCCAGGAATGTGTTAATAGGAGTCACACACCAATACACAAGAGCGCCTGTGCACCAGTGGTTGATCAGAAGCATGCACAGATATGGGAGCACATCCGACATAGCGGAGCGCTGAAGGGATGATCACGTGAGCGCCGCCGGCCATGTGGGACGGAGATCGCAGCGGATGTTGCGCTAACTGAGTAGACACGCACAGTGTGATGTGGGCAGATGTTTATACAGCTAGATGCATGGATTGGCCCTTTCAGAGGTAATTGATGTGCTATACACAGATTGGCCCATAACTAGAATTGTGAGTATGGTGAGTAATGATTGGCACTGTTATGTCTAAGAGAAGTGTGAGGATTGTCTGAAAGGGCTATAGGTTCTCATTGGCTAGCTGATTATTAAGTTCATCCCAGCACCATATAAAAAGGCTCATTTGGCTTTAACACTCATTGCTGTCAGTCAATCTCCTTGATAAAGCCACGCAACATGTCGGGTGTGACAGTTATTTGTTTTAATTGCATCTCCATTGTGTCTAGTATACTGTATGATCAGACATAGGGTCATGGCTGAAATAAAAGGCTAGTGAGCTATATGTTAGTCCGCGCCTGCGGTGCACAGCAGTGCAATGAACGTTGATAATCCAATACCTGGATTTTCCACCGAGGATTATTACACTCAATCCGAGTTCCTCCGGTAAATTACCACATATTAGTGGCTTCTAACAATACAGAGGTTGAGTGCACCGTTATCACATCAATGTAATATAGGTTTGGTAAAAGTAGTACGGTACCCAACCTATGCGGTGGTGGTTTTAAATTAAGGGATTAAATTCCCTTAAATCTAGACCCCACTGTGGTACAGGAGGCCAAATACATTGTGAAAGTGATCTAGTTTACAGTGCCCAAGGAATAAGATTTTGATCTCTATTATCCCTCGATGGATTATTCTGTTTGACCCTGGAGTGACATCCTTCAAAATCCCAGTGTGACACAATTGGGGATGTGTTTTTAAACGTGTGTTTCTCACCTTGCATTTTATCTTTTTACACATTAAAAGTTTTATTTGTTACACATGTACTAAAGAGGTTCTATCTAACCCCTAGGGGTTATATTGTTGTAAGGTGATTGGTTGTTATAGGTGCAGATTTCACACCTTATAGAGCATCTCCTCCAAAGTCATAACACAATTTACACAAAGAGGTTTTCCATATCGAACACCACTATAGAAGCATAGATTGGAAAATACATTTTCAGCTAAATATGAGAAGATCTGTAATGTCACTAACCAGATATTGTCAAATAGGAATCGTCTTCCATTTAATAGGTAGTTTCTCTCTGGAGTTTGTTGACCAGCATTCACATTTTAGCTGTTAAATTCTTACCTGGTTTTAGTTTTTCTTCCAGAATTTGATATGGTGAAATATAATACTGAATGTTCATTGGTGTTCCTAATGGACATAAATTGAAGAAAAAATACAAACCAAAAAGAAAAAAACGTTTCCATTATTTTAAATCTGCTCTGAAAATGTAAACATAATCTACAATATTTTGGGTCAGGAGTCAAATTAAGCTTTAAAGATTGCGTCAATACTTCTCTTTGTGGCCCAAAGGGGTTGTCTGGTAAAATGTATTTTGCCATTGTCCCCAGCTTGCCTAATAAAATAAATGCTTTAACTCACTTTTCTCCACTCCAGTATCAGGATGCTCTGTCTGTGGTCGGTCACTTGTTTTTTCCCAGAGCTGCGTAGCATCTACAACAGTTTAACAATCACTGGCTGAAGCGGGACACTGCTGCGACCAGAGGCTGGGCAGCGCTATGATGTCACCTCTACAGTTCCAGCTGGCTCAGTGAAGTAGAGTGTCAGAGATGGGCATCCTAAAACTGGAGCTACGAGGGAGCGGAGGAAAGGGAGTTAAAGTGTTATTAGGCAGGCTGGGGGACATTAGAAAAATAATACATTTTACTGAACAACGTATTTAATTCTCTTCTATTCAGATTACAGCATTTGTTTGCTTCCTTTAAAAAATAAATAAATAAATAAAATCCTGCCATTTGATTTGAAGCACAGAAGGCAAGCTGATCATGAAGGAGGGTTTTGCTGCCCTCTGATGGTGTATCCAGATTATCTAAAAACTTTTTTATATTGTATGTATCCTGGCCTTTATTGGACTACCCCTCTAAAAAGATTATTTTAAAACAGTTATTGGGGTGGAGTGGTTGTCAGAACTACATTCAGTAAAAGTCCAAGGTTTGCATTTTCTTCCAAAACAGTCCCATTTTTTGTGAACACATTTCCCAACAAGTTAGCTCACTAGCAGATAATGCAAGTCCAGATGGTTATGAATGACTCCCAGGTGGACCTTGACTTTTTTATATTGAATATATACAATACAAGAATTAACCCTGGTTATAAAATCCGATTTCAATGAAAATGAAGTATATACCTCCACTTCTGAAAGAGACGAAGCCTACTTGTCCCTGTAGGATTGTAGTTATTCTATCCTTGTCATTTGAAAGTCTAAAAAAGAAAGAAATAAATAATATTTATATAGCGCTAACTGATTCTGCACGCAATTTTGGATGCACAAATAAAGACAAGAATGAGATATTACACACTAAATATTCAAACAGGTGGAGTGAGGGACCTGTTTAAAAAAGCTTACAGGGCTATAAGGAATGGGGTTGATATAACAGGCAGAAAGTACTGTATGAACACATTTTATAAATAGGCTAGGTTACAGAAATGGTGGAAGAACCAGTCACCTACTAATCTTTGAACATCTGCAGTGCATTGAGAGCATCACTTTATAAATTTGCACAAATAACAGGAAGGCCCTGTATAGTGGAAAAAAAAGGGTGAAAGGTTCATAAAAATATTCTTATGCCAGCTTGTCACTGGAAAATAAATTTTTGCGCACATGATAAATCTAGTGCATGTGTTAACCACTTCACTTCCCTGGAGTTGCACAACAAGATAAATTAGAAAAGCCAGTGTAGACAGGAAGAAAATAGTGCAAAATTTGATGCAAATTTTGGCGCAAGACTGTAGGCAAAATAAACACTACACATGCCAGTTGACAAATCCCCCCACTCCTTTCATGCTAGGTTTCCACACAGGTTTTTTTTCAGCTGTTTTTTTTCTAACTTCCACTGCAGTTTTTGAGCAAAAGTCAGAAGTGGGTCCAGTAGGAAAGAGAAGGTATAATCCTTGGTGTATATCTCCCATTCCTTTTTAATACACTTCTGACTTTGGCTCAAAAACTCCAGTGGCAGTTTTCCAAAAAATGCCAGAAAAAAAAAAAAAACCTGTGTGTAAACCTAGTCTTAATGTTGGTTTTCCAAATCTAACCTTAACCAATTAGTGTTTACCACACCCAGGTTTAGGGATGCAGCTTCCTGGTAAAGTTAATAAAATCCCTGGTAACCTAATACATGATTGTAACCTGCTACATGAGGAGAGAAACATGAGAACCAGAGGCCTACTTAAAAGCGATATTCCATGTTTTTTCTTCTTCAGCCTTTGAGTCCAAGATGCAAAGTTATAATACCGTGCAATATGCTTCTATTACCTCAATGTGCCTCTTTGTCCCGGTGTGCTATTTTCATGAATGGGACCCTTATAAGTCATGTGTCAGATGTTTAATGACAACGTGAAGCTGGGATGCATATTTATGACGACAGAGGCGATATCTGGTCAGAACAGGAGGCAGAAGCATTGCTCAAAAGGCTAGTGCCTGCCACCACTGCTCAGAAAGTTATATTGGCATATTTGAATTAACACATATTGCTCAGTAATGGCTCAACTGGGAGTAGAACTATAGGCACCAGCATCCCCTTGCTAAGACACAAGTGCTGCCCTACCCCTTTGGGGTCAGGTGGGTCATGGAATATCTCATGTAGAGGAACAAAAGATCATAATAGTTTGCAAATATTTTTCATTTGAAATTAGACACTGGGATTACCATCTAAATGGCTTTGTTTGGTGGTGGACAATAATGCATATGGTCCTGACTCACGACTATTCTTTTGAGCCACAAAGTGGAGGATCACTGGTTAGGATATTACTGCAATACTTTAAAGGTCAATGGGTTTAAAATATACTTGGATGATGAAACAATTACAATTTTAAAAAAACCTTTCACAGTGCAGCATCCAAAATGCATATGAAATTAAGGCCTTAGTAGCTCACATAGAGTATCACACAGAGCATTATGACGGTACATACAATAGGATAATGGCAGGCTAGGATAATGGTAATTCAAAAAACCCAACATCGCAATCATTTTTACAGCCTATGCCATGACCCCAATACCTACTGCCTGCAAATTTAGCACAAATTATACAGTACCTGCTGAGATTAAACAATGCACTCATATCCTCTTCTAGACTACGCAAGGCTACATACACTTTAGCTTTGATATCACTAGGAAGATAAAGAAGAAAAAAAAATTTAAAAATATAAAACAATATCTGTCTATATTAAGCCATAATCATGCTATTGATTATGGCAATTTTTTTTAAATGGTCTAATTAGTAAGGCTTTTTTCACACTACTGAAGAGGCTCTGTTACAAATAGGCATTAATGGAATTTTTTGTCGTCTGCCATCAACATCCGTTAATGTAACAGAGCCTAACAGAAGTTATAACGGGCAAAGAGGATCCCATCCACTCCTGTTATTGTGGCTGAAAATAGAGGGAGAAAAAGACGGCGCATGCACAAATTTTTCTCCCGCCATCTTCCTAACAGACGTCACCTACCGGGCGAAAATGGTAGTGTGAAAGGAGCCTAAGACAAGCTAGAGACAGTATTTCAATGCTCTAGATGTATCCTAGTGTATCAGAATGATTGGTAAATATGGCATAGCTGAAGACTGCGTAGTTTTAGTTTAGACCAACTATCATTTGGCTTACTGTAAACATAAATATTTGTCGCATATATGATATGCCCCTTTTTAACAAAGTGATGCCCCTTTTGTCTGACCTGATGACAAAAGTGTTCAAAAAAGGTCCTCATACTCATAATAAATGTTGTGTAATTCATAACAGACAGATTTTTGGAGAATTTGCATTAGTATTCTGATGCAAGTAAATCTGGGCCATAAGTTTTACAGACAATTCATAAAAAGGGACCCCTCTTTCCTGGAATAGGTTTGGAAAAATATTGGCACAATTATTTGACATAGGACATACCTGTTACCTGGAATGCTGTACAAATGTAAAAGGCCTTCCAAACTTTTGCCAAAGCCTTCAAAATCTTTATTTCTATATGATAAAAAAAATAGTCAATCACAAATTGAAAATCTATTCTTATTCTTTAAATTAAAAAATGCCATATTAGGATGTGCCGTACCTGCCTCAGGGTACCCCAACTATTGACAAAATAGAGGTCTTGTAAGAACCTTCCCTAGCGCAGTCAATTTAGATGCTTTTTCCACAAAGGTAAATTGAGAGGTGACAGGTATTGGCTTCAAAGGGAATGTGTCAATAGAAAATGGCCTTTTGTTGACATAAAACTTTTATGCTACATATTTTAAGTGTTTTTCCAGTTTGCCATTCTTCTAATCTAATTTTTCAATCCTGGAATCCTGCAGATTTCATTTTGACTACCAAGCCTAAAACTAATCAGAAAAAAGACAAAGAAGGAGCGCTCCATAGTGTAATAACGACAAATCATGCAAGACGCTCAATGTAAATTAGCGCTTACCAAAGCAGGTTGTGCATAAGCCAGCACAACATGGATAAAGGTGTGTAATAGTGATCCACTTCTGCCGCTCCACAAATTGGCACAAGAAAAAACAAACAAACAGTCACCTCCAAAGAAAGGTGGAACCCGGGCGCTGAAGGACCAGGCAAATCTCAGGACAACAATACATTTATTCCCAGTATGCAACGCATTTCGCGCATGTGCGCTTCATCAGGCATATGGACAGGGGAACAAAAAGCACTTTTTATACACTCCAAACAAGATTAACCCCTCATTGTCAGAAACAATCATCCAATGGGGGAGTGACAAAATACAACAAAAATTAACCCTTCACTATGTCAGGTTAACCATAACTCAACCCGTAGCAGCAGAACATAAAAGGTGCACTCTAACTTAAAGTGCCAACATGCGCTAGTGGCAAACCCCAAATATTTACAAGGTCCATAAGGTGCATACAATATATTAAAAAATATTATAAAAATATGAAAATTACAAGAATACAAAAAATACAAAAATACAAATAATGAATCCGCGAGTATTTTCAATAGTTTCATTCAGTCCGTTAGGAAATAAGGTGCCTAGCTTAAAGATAGGATTCCCGATTTATGAGTTTTTGATATCTGTTAGGTGTATATGCGGGAACCATTTCTAGAATTTGGACCCTCAAGCAATCCGCACTTTTATTATGAACTGACATAAAATGACGAGACACTATGTAGAAAGAACCCATTTTTTATATTAGAACGGTGCTTGTTCATACGGGCACGAATCGGCTGGACAGTGCGGCCGACATACTGTAAACAACACTCACAAGATATTAAATAAATTACAAATGAACTTTCACAGCTAAAAAGACCTTTGATGAAAAAAGTATCATTAGTAACTGTTGATGTAAAAGAATCTTCAGTGCACACCACAATACAACAAAGGCAGCGTGATTTGTTACACCTGCGCATCCCACAGTCACCTGACGGAACAAAAGAAATAGGTTTGGATCTAAATCTACTGGGGGCAACTAAATTACGTAAATTCATAGATCTCCTAAACGTGACCCCTGGATGCGGAGGAACAATATTTCGTAAAACAGGGTTGTCACGCACAATTGGCCAATTGTAACATTTCTCAACCATTTGGGGTAGTGTGCACTCGAAAAATCTTTTTTAGTTTTTTAGATGCTTATAATAGGGTGAAAAACCTACCACAGAATGAATTAGTGTCAGCCAGTGTAAATAGGAATAGGGAAAACATCAAAACTAAGTGTGATTTTAAGTACAATTTTATTACCAATTTTAATTGTGCTTCTAACACTATTAAAGAGATTTTAAGTAAACATTGGCCAATTGTGCGTGACAACCCTGTTTTACGAAATATTGTTCCTCCACATCCAGGGGTCACATTTAGGAGATCTATGAATTTACATAATTTAGTTGCCCCCAGTAGATTTAGATCCAAACCTATTTCTTTTGTTTCCGTCAGGTGACTGTGGGATGCGCAGGTGTAACACATCACGCTGCCTTTGTTGTAGGATGGTGTGCACTGAAGATTCTTTTACATCAACAGTTACTAATGATACTTTTTTCATCAAAGGTCTTTTTAGCTGTGAAAGTTCATTTGTAATTTATTTAATATCTTGTGAGTGTTGTTTACAGTATGTCGGCCGCACTGTCCAGCCGATTCGTGCCCGCATGAACAAGCACCGTTCTAATATAAAAAACGGGTTCTTGCTACATAGTGTGTCTCGTCATTTTATGTCAGTTCATAATAAAAGAGCGGATTGCTTGAGGGTCCAAATTCTAGAAATGGTTCCCGCAGATACACCTAACAGATATCAAAAACTCATAAATCGGGAATCATTTTGGATCTTCAAGCTAGGCACCTTATTTCCCAACGGACTGAATGAAACTATTGAGAATACTCGCTGATTCATTATTGGTATTTTTGTATTCTTGTAATTTTTGTATTTTTATAATATTTTTTAATATATTATATGTTTTTATTATATTGTATGCACCTTATGGACCTTGTAAATATTTGGGGTTTACCACTAGCGCATGTTGGCACTTTAAGTTAGAGTGCACCTTTATGTTCTGCTGCTATGGGTTGAGTAATGGTTAACCTGACATAGTGAAGGGTAAATTTTTGTTGTATTTTGTCACTCCCCCATTGGATGATTGTTTCTGACAATGAGGGGTTAATCTTGTTTGAAGTGTATAAAAAGTGCTTCTTGTTCCCCTGTCCATATGCCTGATGAAGCGCACATGCGCGAAACGCGTTGCATACTGGGAATAAATGTATTATTGTCCTGAGATTTGCCTGGTCCTTCAGCGCCTGAGTTCCACCCTTCTTTGGAGGTGACTGTTTTTTCTTAAAACTAATCAGAGACTTGCTGTTCTGTACAGATCACTGGCAGTTTCATCTTCATCTTTTTCATAGAAAGGTGCACAGTCAAAAGTGACACCAGTAGATAGATAAGACATTAGAAGCTCAGCTTCCACCTTCCTGTAGAACAACCTCTACACAGGTCATTAACAACAAAAGTCTGAAATGGACCCATTGACATTAATATGAGGTTTCAGGGCATGCTCTATATCCTGGGGGCCTGCTGTAAAGCATAATTGAATGCATATCTAAATGATGTTAAAAACTATTCAGGCAAGATGAGTGCCCCTTAATAATGTACATAAAAATTAAATATTACTATCAGAAAACTACAGACAGTAGCATAAGGTGATATAAGTAGCATAATGTAAGAGGACATGCATAGTGTATGGATTCTCCCTAACAGCACCGCTGCAGAAAAAAGATTTCCCAACATAAAAAGTGGATAAAAAAGAAAAAAAAATGTATTTTGGATGTGGAAGGGTTAAAATTGTTCTTTATTGCTACCACTGGCAAGCTAAATATATATGTATGTGTAAGGATGAAAATAGGGCTTTAACCAGTTCAGTCAGGTCTAGCAAGCAAGCAATCAGCCAAAAGCCCTAGCTGAAGCTAGAAACCACGGTTCCAGTTGCTAGACCCTAACCAGAAGCTGAGCTGGGTCAAATTGCGATATTTATTTATTTTTTTTAAATCAACTGGTGCCAGAAAGTTAAACAGATTTGTAAATTACTTTTATAAAAAAAAATAAAAAATCATTCCAGTACTTATCAGCTGCTGTTATGACCCACAGGAAGTTCTTTTCTTTTTGAATTTCCTTTCTGCCTGACCACAGTGCTCTCTGCTGACCCCTCTGTCCATATCAGGAACTGTCCAGAGCAGGATAGATTTTCTGTGGGGATTTGCTCCTACACTGGACAGTTCCTAAAAAGGACAGAGGTGTCAGCAGGGAGCACTGTGGTCAGGCAGAAAGGAAATTCAAAAATAAAAGAACTTCCTGTGGATCATAAAAGCAGCTGATAAGTACTGGAATGATTAAGTTTTTTTTTATAGAAGTAATTTACAAATCTGCTTAACTTTCTGGCACCAGTTGATTTAAAAAAAAAATGTTTAAAAAAATTCTCCAGTGGAGTACCCCTTTAAGAGATTTTCAGTCCATACCGAGAGGGAAATTATCTCCAAAATCCTGTTTCCTGCTCCAAGAAGAATAGTCTAGTCTAAAAGATGGATTGCAGAGTAAGGACAATTCTGTAAGCATTAACTCTTTGTGGGCTTCCAGCTGGAGTTGGCACTGCATGGCTATTACGTCATGATCACCTTTAGAATACACCCTGCAACAGAGAATCTTGCCGCAAAACCATTAGTAGTCTTCCAAATATCTACACCACTGTAAACCAATGTGTAGACCCTCTACAGAAGAGTATTACTTACTTGGACAGTGCCTACTTTCACTAGCAATCAAAAGCATATTTAGGCTATGTTCACACTACGGAATGTCCGCACAGAGAATCTCCATGTGGACATGACACAAACTGCGGGCACAGACGTTAGGACCGCACGGGAATGTGCCGTCTCAGATGGCTATGCAAAGAATGAATGTATATTTCTGTGCTGGAAACATCTGGTGCAGAAATTCCGCCCTGTGCACAACGCAGCAGAATCCCATTGCTGCAGTGGAATCTCCATAGAGAATTCCAGTGCGGAATCTTGGACAGAAATTCCAACATGTGAACATGGCCTTAGAATGTTTTATAGTCAGTACAACTGTTTACACAGAACTAACAATTCTTGAAGATGGATGAATAGAGTTTTGAAACTTTTCAACCTTGTTCTGTAAAGTGGCTTTTTGCACAGTGGCTTTAAAGGGTACCTCTCATCAAAAAAACTTTTGATATATTATATTATAGATTAATGTATGCAGAATAACTTTACAATTGCATGTTATTAAAAAATATGCTTCTTTCTATTTAATTTTCCACTTTGAAGAAATGACCACTAGGGGTCTCCCTACCAGTCCTGGCAGCAAGCATTTCAGACTCATGCTGAAGTCCTAAACACTACGAGCTGCCAGTCTGCTTTGTTCACAGCCTGTTGTGGCACATTAGTATATGTGAGGGGGGAAACTTTTCAAGATGGGTGGTGACCATGGTGGCCATTTTGAAGTCGGCCATTTTGAATCCAACTTTAGTTTTTTCAATAGGAAGAGGTCATGTGACACATCAAACTTATTGGGAATTTCACAAGAAAAACAATAATGTGCTTGGTTTTAACGTAACTTTATTCTTTCATGAGTTATTTACAAGTTTCTGACCACTTATAAAATGTGTTCAATGTGCTGCCCATTGTGTTGGATTGTCAATGCAACCCTCTTCTCCCACTCTATACACACTGATAGCAACACCACAGGAGAAATGCTAGCACAGGCTTCCAGTATCCGTAGCTTCAGGTGCTGCACATCTCGTGTCTTCACAGCATAGACAATTGCCTTCAGATGACCCCAAAGATAAAAGTCTAAGGGGGTCAGATCGGGAGACCTTGGGGGCCATTCAACTGGCCCACGACGACCAATCCACTTTCCAGGAAACTGTTCATTAGGGAATGCTCGGACCTGACACCCATAATGTGGTGGTGCACCATCTTGCTGGAAAAACTCAGGGAACGTGCCAGCTTCAGTGCATAAAGAGAAACATCAAGTGGATTGGTCATCGTGGGCCAGTTGAATGGCCCCCAAGGTCTCTCGATCTGACCCCCTTAGAGTTTTATCTTTGCTGTGAAGGCAATTGTCTATGCTGTGAAGATACGAGATGTGCAGCACCTGAAACTACGGCTACTGGAAGCCTGTGCTAGCATTTCTCCTGCGGTGTTGCTATCAGTGTGTGAAGAGTGGGAGAAGAGGGTTGCATTGACAATCCAACACAATGGGCAGCACATTGAACACATTTTATAAGTGGTCAGAAACTTGTAAATAACTCATGAAAGAATAAAAGTTACGTTAAAACCAAGCACATCATTGTTTTTCTTGTGACATTCCCAATAAGTTTGATGTGTCACATGACCCTCTTCCTATTGAAAAAACTCAAGTTGGATTCAAAATGGCCAACTTCAAAATGGCCGCCATGGTCACCACTCATCTTGAAAAGTTTCCCCCCTCAAATATACTAATGTGCCACAAACAGGAAGTTAATATCACCAACGATTCCCATGTTATTAAGGTGTATCCATATAAATGGCCCACCCTGTATATTTATATTAGGCTGGGTTCATACCACGTTTTGTTAACTACGGTTCCCGTATACGGCTGGGAGGAGGGGGCGGGGCTTAATTGCGGCGCCTGCACTCAGTCGTAATCGGGAATCGTATTTAATGCATGTCTATGAGCCGACCGCAGTGAACCGCAGCCTCCGGTCGGCTTAGTTTTCGGCCGTATGCAGTTTCCCGACTGCAGGCAAAAACGTGGTCAACCGCATATGGCCGAAAACGAAGCCGACCGGAGGCTGCGGTTCACTGCGGCCGGCTCATAGACATGCATTAAATACGGTTCCCGAATACGGCTGAGTGCGGGCGCCGCGTTTAAGCCCCGCCCCCTCCTCCCAGCCGTATACGGGAACCGTAGTTAACAAAACATGGTGTGAACCCAGCCTTACAGGCAGTGTGGGGAATCTGGTTCTCACCAGGGTGGGCAAAAGGATAACCCCTGATCTTGGGGCAGCGTGTTTCTTGAACATTTATCGAGTGAGGTGCATATCAGGGCACAGCTTAAATGTGTCATACTGTACCGACTAAAATTTAAATAATAAAAGCTAGACAAGTCGAAAACTGAAACTAGACAATCTACAATGGGTATGTGCCATTTAACAAAGCTGTCAGCATGTGCAAAATGTATCAAACACTTTAATAAATTTGCGTCATCTTTCTATTGTTTGGTCATACTGCACATGTCATACTGTACATTGTTGCGTAGGAAAGTCAGAACAGAAAAGTAATGATGTTCTAAAATCTTAAGTGATCTATGCTCCTGGGCCAAGTTCACTTCACCTGTCACACATGTGCATAAGGGAAACACTCAGTCATAGGTTATACAATGTATAGTAAAAGACACTGGGGAAGATTTATCAACACCTGTACAGAGTAAAGGTGAAGCAAATGCCTTTTTAAAAATGAAAGAAGCAATCTGATTGGTTGCTTTGGGCAACTGGTCAACTTTTAAATAAACCTCCCTTACTGAACCAGGAAAAAATGCACTAAGGTAAAACAGATTAAGGGTCTATTCACACAGACTTGATACTGAGGATTTTAATCTGTAGACTAATCTGTGTTCAGTCAGTTTACATTGAAATCTGACACTTCAAATCTTGATCAGGATACTGTAAAGGTAGGGTCACACGTAACAGATCCGCAGCGTATGTTACCCGACTCATATTATGCCTCCTGCTGCTGCCGGAAACAAAACTGGACCCCCTCGCCCCACCCCCTGGCCTGCTCTCAGCGGCAATCAACTTCTCCGAGCAGCCACACTGGGGGCCTGCGAGTCGCCGAGTGCACTCAGACATTGCGATGTAGCGGCGATGTCTGAATACACTGTGCATGCAAAATACACTGCTGATCCGTTATGTGACCCTACCCTACATGCGAATACACCCGAATACATCTAAAGTCATCCGCTCCAAATATTGCTATGAAATATGTTTAGTTGAGCATTATTGCTATCCATATTATCAATCAATTTTGCTGCTATGAAATATTTATCAATTGTAATACAAGCTGCATTTGTGAACACGTTGTTGCAGCACCTCAGCACTTTACCAGTTCATGCACGTCTATGAAATATGCAATATATTCCTGGGTCCACTTACATGCTTATATCTGAACGTAACTGACACGTTCTCCCTAATACAGCCCATCCTTCCTCTTCTCTATATTTGGCACCCTCTATGCATTTATGAATTTGTTGTTGATGTAATGAAATACAAATGCTGTATATCATTTTAGTAATCAGGAGTCCTTTTCTTGTATGTAAGAGTTAAAATCATAAACAACAGCCCACAGCCTGTCCCTCCAGCATAGCTTTCAATATAAATAAATGGATATATAAAACTTTTTTTGCATAAAATATTGTAATACTTAAAAATAGCAACAGGAATAAAAGCCATTTACTCATTATTTCACCAATTCTGTGTGTTACACTGGGCCCTAAGCCCTTATAGGCCCCCTTTACATATGTTCGATGCCTGAGTTGTGGCGGGTGTGAGCCAGCCTTTAGAATACTCCTATAGTATCGACAACAAACTGTAGTCACCAAGTTGTAGCTCTGGCTTTTACCGCACCGCTATTCTAGAATATTGGCTAAACAATGTAGCTGGCAGGAGCAAACAATGGTCAGTTACGTGTTATAATGCAAAAAATATCACATAAATGAGAACATTTATAATTTTATAGTTTATGAAGGAAATATATGTATACCTGAGAAGAAGCAGTAGTTCCTGGCAGATCTAGGAAACCATAAAAATGAAGGTGTTAGGATTTAGCAAAGTAGTTCATAAGATTAGAAAAAAAGGGAGTTTGCTCTTTGTTTGCTCCATTTTCTTTTTTTTTTTAAATAAAAGGGGCCTGGCCAATGAAAAAATAAATTATAATTCGGCAAGGAAGTGGTCCTTAAATTGTACCAACTTTTCAATATTATGTGCCAAAATCCCTTGCTTTGAGGATATCATCTAAAAAGGTGGTGCAGACTAAGAGTAGACAGTGGTAAGACGCGCCAGATTTTCAAAACAGGCTGATACGCTAAACTATTCTGCCTGCAGATTTTCCGCTGCCAAACTTCCACAGTAGATTATGTAGGTGTGAACTTACCCTTAAAGGGTACCTCTCATCAAATAAACTTCTAATATATTTTAGATTAATGAATGTTGAATAACTTTCCAATAGAATGTTAATGAAAAATATGCTTCTTACTATTGTATTTTTCCGATCAGTCCTGTCAGCAAGCATTTCTGACTCATGCTGGAGTCCTAAACACTCAGAGCTGCCAGCCTGCTTTGTTCACAGCCAAACAGGCTGTGAACAAAGCAAGCTGGCAGCTCTGAGTGTTCTCCTTTGTGAACAAAGCAGACTGGCAGCTCGTAGTATTTAGGACTCCAGCATGAGTCTGAAATGCTTGCTGCCAGGACTGGTAGGGAGACCCCTAGTGGTCATTTTTTCAAAGTGGAAAATTAAATAGAAAGAAGCATATTTTTTAATAACATGCAATTGTAAAGTTATTCTGCATACATTAATCTATAATATATCAAAAGTTTTTTTGATGAGAGGTACCCTTTAATAGTAAATTTAAATATATCCACTGTGCTTGATAGCTTGTATTATATAAAATGGCAATGCAACCACAAATACCCCATGACATCTAATGGGGTATCACATGAAGGAATTCTTCCTGGCAATATGACAGGAAGCAGTTCATCCTCAGCTTTTCAAGAACAGGGTCCTCAGTTGTCCAAGACGTAACATTTCACTTTTTGAAATTACACATTCTAAAAGATTTTTTTTAAATTGTATCATTTACATAGATTTTCTCTTCCGTTTTTTCTGCAGAGATAGGGCTTTCACATAGTACCAGAACAAAACCAGCATCTTTTCATTTAATTTAGTTTTTCATTTTATCTAGGGGAACATTTGGCAGAAACTGGAAAAATGTAATAGAACAACTTTAAAGTGGACCTGGCAGGAGGTTTTTAGAGTATAATGTAAGGCCAGGGCTTTACAGGGCTTTTGACCCAAAGGTAGATTTTCCCTTAGGGTGTTAGTAGAATGAGCGATTGCCTCCTGACCCTTCCACACATGGAATCAACTAGGGATATTTATCGAGCTGACTTTGCACCCTCAGAGGGTCTGCACCGGTTGGGCCTAGAGGGCATGAGGAAGGCTGGATGGTGGAGAGTCCTTCTTACATGCGATTTTAGGGCCAACTTGTGACACCTTAAGCCGCAGAAATATACATCACCTCAAAAGATGGTGTACATTTGTGTGCAAGATAAATCCAGTGAATAAAAAATGCACAGAAATGTGTCACACCAAAATGCTGCACATGATAAACGTCCCTCAATTTCATATAAGCATTTGATTTGTATTCTCTCCTGCCTACGCACTAATGTCTTCTCTCCCCCTCGCTCTTTTTCAGCCCACAAAACAAATACAGAAAATAGAAAAACATATTTCTGAGGTAAAAGGGAAAAAAGGAGTTCATGTTTACGTATTATTTTTTATTTGGAAAATAGAAAAAAAAAATCACAGCAGATTTTAAAACTTTTACTAAGGAAGGGGTTAATGTATATAGGTTAAATCTTTGTTTAAAAAATAAATTAAAAAAAAAAACACACACACAATTTATGATTAATCGTAAGGGTACGGTTCCATGTAGTGTATACACAGCATATTTTTGCTGCTGCGTATTGAGATCAATGGGTAGCAAAGTCAGCTGCAGAAAATATGCAGCAAAATACGCTGTGTATACTGCTACATGTGACCGTACCCCAAAAGTGAGAGAAACTTACTGTTGGGGATTCACCGTGGTGAGCCAGCTTGACGAATGCTACATGTCCATTTTTCTTCACTTGCACTTCTATGTAGAACATTTCTGATGTTATGTAGCAGATTCTTCCATTTGGGCCCAAGTGGGACTCCAATCTAGAATTTAGAAAAGTGACAAGTGAAGGGGTGTGTGTGAGGCCCAGAAGGTCATCTCGGAGATTGTGCATGTTCATTCACTTAGATTCATGCAGGCATAGCATGATAATGATACAGACGTTTTTCTTCAATGGGGATTTTCTGTTGGTCACAACTGCCTTTTATCATTGCCATCCAAGAGCTGTAACTTTACAATTTTTTCACCGACATATAAAAGGGCTTGTTTTGAGGACATAAAAATCTTATTGGATTACCTCTAATTAAATTCTTTAGGAGGGGTAATGGAAAAAATGTGATCTTTGTTTTAAATGTATGCCTTACTGTACGGTAAAAACATCATCATAGATCTGTGTCCGTACATTTACAGCAATACTAACTTTACTTTGGCTTTTAACATTTTATTACATTGGCACAAAAGGATTCCCTACTGCTATCAGCTTCCTTAACATCCATTACACACTGCGGACCTTTTTTTTCTATTTCGGGTAACATACTATGTGGGCAGGGATTGCAATCTCAGCCAATCACTGTGGTAAGCAGGCAGTTCTTCTCTGCACATCACTTCACTCAAACTAATAAGAAGAGGACCACAGCAGGGACAGAATGCTTGAGAAACCGGCAGCGGATCAGACCAGGTAAGTATACCTCATTATTTTCACTGCAATTTAAACACTAATATATATATATATATATATATATTATATATTATATATATATATATATATATATATATATATATATATATATATATATATAGAATTTATTTTATTTTTTTTCAAATCAACTGGTGCTAGAAAGTTAACAGATTTGTAAATTGCTTCTTTTAAAAAATCGTAATCCTTCCAGTACTTATCAGCTGCTGTATACTATAGAGGAAGTGGTATAGTTCTTTTCAGTTTGACCATAGCACTCTCTCTCAGTGTCAGGAACTGTCCAAAGTACAAGCAAATCCCCATAGCAAACCTCTCCTGCTCTGGACAGTTGACACAGTGGACTGTCTGACACAGACAGAGGTGTAAGAAGAGAGCAATTGGGTCAGACTTAAGAGAACTTCACAACTTCCTCTGGAGCATACAGCAGCTAATAAGTACTGGAAGGATTAAGATTTTTCACATTTACAAATCTGTTAAACATTCTAGCACTAGTTGATTTGAAAAAAAATGTTTCCCACCGGAGTACCCCTTTAGGGCATTAAGGTTAATGTGTAAGCAGGATAATGGAAAAGCTAAAGTATCTGAGTGACTGACTGACAAGGGCAAAATGGTGATGACTAGATGACTTGGTCAGGACATTTTCAAATGGCAGGTCTTTCCATGTATTTCTGGTATGTGGTGGTTAGGATTATACTAAAAAGGTAGACTAATGACTGTCATTCAGTAAACCAACATTAGGGTCATGGGCTTCCAATGCTCATTGCTGTGCATGAGGAGTTAAGGCTAGCCTGTCATGAGACCTACTGTAGCACATATTGGTGAAAAGGTTGGCAGGCTATGATAGAAAGGTGTCAGAACACACACAGTGCAACAGAGCTTGCATGAGGGGCTTTGTAACTTCAGTCTGTTCCCAGTACCTATGAGGACCCATGTCTGCTTCTGGAAGTGCCTAAAATGACCATGGGGTAATTGAAGAGGGGGCTGGTCTGACCTTGTTTTTATATAATGTGGATGCATGTGTATCATTTACCTGGGAAAAGAGATGGCACTAGTATGCACTATAGAAAGAAAGAAAGCTGGCAGAGGCAGTGTGATATTCTGGCCAATGTTCTGCTAGGAAATCTTGGGTCCTGACATTCATTTGGATGTTACTTTGACCAACATGTACCAAACTACTTTAAGATTGCTGCAGGTCAAGTATACTCCTTTATGGTAATTGTACCCCCCATTGGCAGTTATCTATCTCAGTAGGATAACACTAATTATTGTTCAAGATCTGGGAGTTTCCCACATATCAATCCATTCAAGCAACTCTGGAATGTGCTAGATAAAAAAAAAAAAAAAAAAAAAAAAAAGTCTGATCCATGAAGACCCCACCTCTCAACTTACAGGACCTGAAAGGATCTTTAGCTAATGTCTGTGCTAAAGATGAGCAAGCCGAGCCCAGTGAACACAGTCTCTCTCAGAACTTTGGGGTGACAGACAGAGCTACTAATCCCAGAAAACCTTCACAAATCCAATGGAATTTAAAAAGCAAGCTGGGCAAAGCACTAAGCAGTGGGTTGACCTCAGACAGTGACCTTCTGTCACTTGCAGTGCTGTGTCCAGTTAGTACACTACAAATCTAGTAAGTGAGTGAGTGACAAATTACCCCTAAAACATAAAAATAACCTCTTTTTAAAAAGAAAAATATGTCTGACAAAGGAATTGTTGGACAGGGTAGAGAAAAGGGCACCCCTGCCATGTCCTCTACCAGTAAGAATGTTGGTGGTAGTACCAGCACAGGTAGCAGCAGCAGCCAGGTGCCTGGAGGTAGTAGTAGTGTCAGCAAGCAAAAGTTCTCACTGTCTTCAGGGAGTAGTTTGGTTTTGGATGTTAGTATGGACCTTGTGGACTGGTTGGCTTGCTTGAGGTCTTCTCAGAAAGAAGAAGAGTCTGACAATATGACATATAGCATTACACATGAGGAGGAGTTGAGAGGACAGAGACTTTCGAGTGTGTTGCAGAAATGGAAGCAATTGCCGAGCATGGCACTTGTGGCACTGGTGTTTGTTGGTGTGCTGGTGAGATTGTAAGGCATTTTGGTTGGATATGCTGAGGGGGAGCAAGAAGCCCATAATTAAACATCAGAAGTTCGTATTTAGAGGAGTGGGTGGGAAACAGGAGAAGTTTGATGATTATGATGCTGTTAGCAGGCCTGTTGATCTTACTTCACTAATCCTATTGCAACTTCCAAAAAGGAGACTTTTTGGAACACTTGGAAAAAGCCATTGCGTCTTCACTTGCCAGCCACAAAACCTAAAGAAACTCCCAAAAAAGGAAGAATTTTGATAGCTTTTGTAAATATTGAAAAGTAGATGAAGAAAAATGATTTCTTCATCTACAACATCTTTCCTTATTTTAAAGGGATACTCCCATGCCCCAGCGTTCTTGATATTTTGTTCAGAACGCTTGGAGTGGGCGGCCACAAAGTCATGCTAGGCCCCCTCCATTCATGTTTATGGGAGGGGACGTATCAGCCTTCACGCTCCCTCCCATAGATATGAATGGGGGAGCCTTGCATCACAAGGGGTGTAGCCGTGATGTCACAACCACTGCAGACATCTTATCCCCTTTCTTTTGGATAGAGGATAAGATGTCTAGCAGCAGAGTATTCCTTTATCCCCTTAAAGACACAGCCCATTTTGGCCTTCAGGACCAGGCCAATTTTATTTTATCATTTTCGGTTTTCCTCCTTGCCTTCTAAAAATCATAACTTTTATATTTACATCCACAGACCTATAGGAGGGCTTGTTTTTTGCATGACCAGTTGTCCTTTAATTATAATTACACATTTTACCATAAAAATGTATGTTCCAACCAAAAAAATATGTGTGGGGAAATTGAAAGAACCCCACAATTTTGCAAATTTTGGAAGGTTTTGTTTTCATGCTGTACGGTTTACGAATAAAATGATACCCATGACTACATACTTTTCTATTATTGTGCCCCTTAACCTGTTCAGGACCTAAGACGTATGCATACGTCTTGGGACCCTGGTACTTAAGGATCCAGGACGTATGCAAACGTCCTGAGTCATTCCGGTCTCTCGCCAGGCGTAGATCGGAATGGCATGCCTGCTGAAATCGTTCAGCAGGCATGCCGTGCAAATGCCCAGGGGGGTCCCGGGATCCCCACATGTCTGCGATCGGCGCTGATTGCAAGTGAATTCACGCCTGCTGTTGCTGTGGAGAGGTGACAATACTGTCACCTCCCCAGCAACACTGCGGTTGGCCGGCAATCAACCGGCCAATAGCAGTGCGGCAGAGGAGGGGTTAACAGCTCCTTCTCCCCGCTCTGCGCACTTACGGAGTTCAGCCAGCGGGAAGATAAGGACTGTGATCCCCCCCCTCGGAGCATCGGAGACCCTCAGGAAGAAGAGGACCCCATTAGATCAGTATGAGCTTTTTCCAGGGACAGGTAGGGAATCAAAACGAAAGTAGAAGTGAAAAAACTGTAAAAAAATAAATAAATAAATAAAAAGTGACCCCCCCCCCCGACCCCCTAATAGGTCCCCAAGGGTCCGCTGTTACCTGATCCGTGTGACCCCGTGCCCTATTAGGGGTTCAGGGTGCTGCGAGTGCCACACATTTTTTTGGGGGGCCGCAGCTTTTTTTTTTTCTCCTGTAAGTTTACACCAAGCACCACACACACTACACACTTATGCAGATAATGTGGCATGTCCGCCCCAAGGTGATCCCCCCCCATGACCGGCTTTACAAAGTGAGGCTGGTCATCGATCACTTTGGGGCCAAATTTTTGGAGGCCTACGTACCGCTCGGGGACCTCTCTGTAGATGAGTCTCTCATAAGTTTTAAGGGGAGACTCATCTTCCGCCAGTATATTCCCTCGAAGCGGGCGCGGTATGGCGTGAAACTCTACAAACTTTGCGAGAGTACCTCCGGGTACATTTGCAAGTTTAGAGTATATGAGGGACGAGATTCCCGTATTGAACCCCCAGAACGTCCCCCCACTCTGGGTGTTAGCGGGAAAATCGTTTGGGACCTTATGCACCCATTGCTGGATAAGGGTTTCCACGTATACGTGGATAACTTTTATACCAGCATCCCTCTGTTCAAATCCCTTTCCGCCAGATCCACGTCCGCTTGTGGGACCGTGCGGACTAACCAGAGGCCTCCCTCTAAATTTGGTCCAGATGCCTATCCCCAAGGGTGAGTCCCGTGCCCTGACCCATGATAACCTGTTGTTGGTCAGGTATAAGGATAAGAGGGATGTCCTTATACTCACCACTATTCATGGGAACGGCAGCCCCCCTGTCCCTGTGCGAAGTACCGTGGGACAGGTCCTCAAACCCGATTGTATTCTGGACTACAATCGGTATATGGGGGGAGTTCTCTCAGATCAAGTCCTCAAGCCATATAACGCCATGCGGAAAACACGGGCATGGTACAAAAAAGTTGCGGTCTACATGGTACAGGTTGCCATGTACAACGCTTTTGTACTATCCCAGTACGCTGGCAACACAGGGACATTCCTCCAGTACCAATAAGAAGTCCTAAGGTTCGTCCCAGGCCAACAATTTCCAGGTGTGGTCCCCCCCGACTGGAAAGAAGGGACGAACCCAGAAAAAATGCAGAGTGTGTTTCAGGAAGGGGATTCGGAAGGACACCACATATCAATGTGACACTTGCCCAGATAATCCGGGCCTCTGCATAAACTGCTTCAGGGAGTGTCACACTTCCATGGAGCCCTAAATTTTCCCGTTTTATGTTAAATTTTCCATAATTTGACCAATGTACCAAGTCCAGAGTACATTCCAAATTTTTAACCCCAAAAATGGGTCATAGGTCACTGAGTCACTATCATTGGGGACTTTTTTATGTTGCCTCAAATGCACAGCGCTCTCTCTCCACCTGAGCGGGTGCGCATTTGAGACAACAGGTTAGGGACGACCACACACATCACATTCCCAGAATGATGATTCAGAGCATAGGGTTTGGGGCAGGTATATTTTTTTTAGTTTTGGCTATGCTCTGGGTCATCATTCTGGGAATATATCCTTTTTTTATTATAATTTTCTGGCCCACTGTACCCCATATTATGGGCCTCTGTACCCCACCTGTATTCCCCAGTTATGGCCCGTTGTCCCCCATAGTGTTCCCCTATTTTAGGGCTCAGTGCTCCCCCATTAATGCTCCTAGGGGGGGGGGGGTCCCACATTCTGGCTCCATATGAATCTCAAGGCCCCTGACTGCCCTCCTACTCCAGCAAGACCTGCTGTGCATCCGCAGAGCCATTATCATCAAGAAATCCTCAATGGGTCTAGTTTCCAAAATGGTGTGCCATGTGGTATTTTTTTGCTGTTCTGGCACCATAGGGGCTTCCTAAATGCGACATGTCCCCCCCATTTCAGCAAAGTTTGCAAATGTGACTCCTTCTCTTCTGAGCATTGCAGTACTCTTCAGGTCCACTTATGGGGTACTTCCATACTCAGAAGAGATGGGGTTACAAATTTTGGGGGGGTCTTTTCTGCTATTAACCCTTGCAAAAATGTGAAATTTGGGGGGGGGGGGAACCCACATTTTAGTGAAAAATTTTTTTTTTACATATGCAAAAGTCGTGAAACCCCTGTGGGGTATTTAGGCTCACTTTATTCCTTGTTACATTCCTCAAGGGGTCTAGTTTCCAAAATGATATGCCATGTGTTTTTTTTTTTTTTTGCTGTCCTGGCACCATAGGGGCTTCCTAAATGGGACATGCCCCCCGAGCAAAATTTCCTCTCAAAAAGCCAAATATGACTCCTTCTATTCTGAGCATTGTAGTTCGCCCGTAGTGCACTTCAGGTCAACTTATGGGGTACCTCCATGCTCAGAAAAGATGGGGTTACAAATTTTGGGGGGTATTTTCTGCTATTAACCCTTGCAAAAATGTGAAAATTGGGGGGGGGAAACACACATTTTAGTGAAAAAAATATATATATTTTTTTACATATGCAAAAGTCGTGAAACACCTGTGGGGTATTAAGGCTCACTTAAAGGGGTTGTGCGCTGCCCTGCAGTTCGGAGCTCCGCTCACAGCGTCCGGAAGTTCATTACTCCGAACGCTGTGTGCGGGCTCCCGTGTTCGCAGCCGCCGGGCGTGACGTCACGCCCGGCCCCTTCGTGACGTCTTGCCCGCCCCCTCATGACGGCTGCGAACACGGAGGCCCACACACAGCGTTCGGAGTAATGAACTTCCGGACGCTGTGAGCGGAGCTCCGAACTGCAGGGCAGCGCACAACCCCTTTAATTCCTTGTTACGTTCCCCAAGGGGTCTATTTTCCAAAATGGTATGCCATGTGTTTTTTTTTTTTTGCTGTTCTGGCACCATAGGTGCTTCCTAAATGCAACATGCCCCCCAAAAACCATTTCAGAAAAACGTACTCTCCAAAATCCCCTTGTTGCTCCTTCACTTCTGAGCCCGCCGAACACTTGACATACACATTTGAGGTATGTCCTTACTCGAGAGAAATTGGGCTACAAATAGTATACATTTTCTCCTTTTACCGCTTGTAAAAATTAAAAAATTGGGTCTACAAGAACATGCGAGTGTAAAAAAATGAAGATTGGGAATTTTCTCCTTCACTTTGCCGCTATTCCTGTGAAACACCTAAAGGGTTAAAATGCTGACTGAATGTAATTTTGAATACTTTGGGGGGGGGGGGGGTGCAGTTTTTATAATGGGGTCATTTGTGGGGTATTTCTAATATGAAGACCCTTCAAATCCACTTCAAACCTGAACTGGTCCCTGAAAAATAGTGAGTTTGAAAATTTTGTGAAAAATTGGAAAATTGCTGCTGAACTTTGAAGCCCTCTGGTGTCTTCCAAAAGTAAATACACATAAATTTTTTGATTCAAACATAAAGTAGACATATTGGAAATGTGAATAAAAAAATTTTTTTGGGGGGGGAATATCCATTTTCCTTACAAGCAGAGAGCTTCAAAGTTAGAAAAATGCAAAATTTTCAAATTTTTCATCAAATTTGGGGATTTTTCACCAAGAAAGGATGCAAGTTACCACAAAATTGTACCACTATGTTAAAGTAGAATATGTCACGAAAAAATAATCTCGGAATCAGAATGATAACTAAAAGCATTCCAGAGTTATTAATGTTTAAAGTGACAGTGGTCAGATGTTCAAAAAATGGCTGGGTCCTTAAGGGGTTAAAAAAAGATCTCAAACTTTTTAACCAAATTAGTATGTTTAAAATCCCACTATTTTGACGACCTATAACTTTCTCATTTTTCCATATATACGGTTGTATAAGGGCTAATTTTTTGCGCCGTGATCTGTACTTTTTAATTGATACCACATTTGTGTATGAAACTTTTAAAATCGCCTTTTATACATTTTTTTTTAATAAAATGTGACAAAAAAGCAGCAATTAGATTTTTTTTAACGTTAACTCCGTTCGCCATATGTGATCATTACCATTATATTTTGATAGTTTGGACATTTACGCACGCAGCGATACCAAATATGTTCATTAATTTTTCTCTTTTTCTTTAGTTTATTTTAAAAAAAAATAATTTTTTTACACTTTTGGGGGTAAAATGGGAAAAAGGGACGATTTACATTTTTATTGGGGGAGGGGATTTTTTATATGTTCTTTACAATATATTTTAAATTTTTTTCACTTATGTCCCCACAGAGGACTATTTTTAGCAATAATTTTATTTAGAGATGAGCGAAATTACAGTTATTTTATCCATCACGAACTTCTCGGCTCGACTTTAGCCTTCATAAATTAGTTCAGCTTTCAGGTGCTCCTGGGGGCTGGAGACTCTCCTAGGACTGTATCCACCTTTTCCAGCCCACTGGAGCACCTGAAAGCTGAACTAGTTTATGCAGGAAAAGTCATCAACTGCCGAGTCGAGAACTTTGGGGTTAATGGAATCACTGTAACTTCGCTCATCTCTAATTTTATTCCTAATACTGTTCAGTGCTATGCATAGTAGTGATCAGTGTTATCGGCAATCTTCTGCTTTGCGCTATATATCGCCATTGCTGTTGGTTTTTATTAAACACACCAGCAGGCGTCTGCCAACAAAAAGGGATACTTTCTGCACCTAGTGCAGTGTTTTTAAACAAACAGTTTCCATGGGTTACCGCGAGCTGCCGTAAGCTATTGATGAGACAATTGTAATTTCTATATGCAATTATTGTGGAAGATTTCAAACTTTGTCCAAAAGATACATTGAACACAATCAGATTGCCTGCCTGCCTCATCTCACGACCACCTCCCCCCCCCCCCCCCCCAAAACCACCACCATTTTAAAAGAGGCCTCAGAAAAATGAAAGCTGGGATCTAATTGGTTGCTATGGGCAACTGTTCCTCTGCACAAGGTTTGATTAATCTCTCCCTTAGTTCTTAAATATATTTCTTCTCAAGTGAATCTATACTGAAGAGTTCAAATGGAAAAAAATATAACTATAACTACCAAACTTTATGTAAAGTGTTTAGGTCTCATATGACTAATAGTTCTGGAAAATCTTTGCATTTACTTTATTCAGCCAAATCCAGGTAGTTTATTAAAACATTTTCAAACATGTACTAACTATTTACTTACCCCTTTTGCTTTGATATGGATTCTATTCGGGTTAATAAAGTTGAAAGGGATTTTGCTAAAATTCAAAGAAAATGTTATGTGAAGACAATGCAAAAACTGGTAAAAAATAAAATAAATAAATAAAAAATATAAAGATATGCACTGCTCAAAAAAATAAAGGGAACACTTAAACAACACAATGTAACTCCAAGTCAATGACACTTCTGTGATATCACACTGTCCACTCAGGAAGAAACACTGATTGACAATCAATTTCACATACTGTTGTGCAAATGGAACAGACAACAGGTGGAAATTATAGACAATTAGCAAGACACCCCCAATAAAGGAGTGGTTCTGCCGGTGGTGACCACAGACCACTTCTCAGTTCCTATGCTTCCTGACAGATGTTTTGGTCACTTTTGAATGCTGGCGATGCTTTCACTCTAGTGGTAGCATGAGACAGCATGAGTCTACAACCCACACAAGTGGCTCAGGTAGTGCAGCTCATCCAGGATAGTACATCAATGAGAGCTGTGGCAAGAAGGTTTGCTGTGTCTGTCAGCGTAGTGTCCACAGCATGGAGGCACTACCAGAAGACAGGCCAGAACATCAGGAGACGTGGAGGAGGCCGTAGGAGGGCAACAACCCAGCAGCAGTATCGCTACCTCCGCCTTTTTGCAAGGAGGAGCATTGCCAGAGCCCTGCAAAATGACCTCCAGCAGGCCACAAATGTGAATGTGTCCAATCAAATGGTCAGAAAACACTTCATGAGAGTGGTATGAGGGCCCGACGTAACAGGTGGGGGTTGGCTTACAGCCCAACACCGTGCAGGACGTTTGGAATTTGCCAGAGAACACCAAGATTGGCAAATTTGTCACTGGCGCCCTTTGCTCTTCAGAGATGAAAGCAGGTTCACACATGAGCACATGTGACAGAGTCAGGAGATGCCGTGGAGAACGTTCTGCTGCCTGCAACATCCTCCAGCATGACCGGTTTGGCGGTGGGTCAGAAATGTTGTAGGGTGGCATTTCTTTGGGGGGGCCGCACAGCCCTCCATGTGCTTCCAGAGGTAGCCTGACTGCCATTAGGTAAAGAGATGAGATCCTCAGACCCCTTGTGAGACCATATGCTGGTACAGTTGGCCCTGGGTTCCTCCTAATGCAAGACCTCATGTGGCTGGAGTGTGGCAGCAGTTCCTATAAGAGGAAGGCATTGATGCTATGGACTGGCCCGCCTGTTCCCCAGACCTGAATCTGATTGAGCACTTCTGGGACATCATGTCTTGCTCCATCCACCAATGCCACGTTGCACCACAGACTGTCCAGGAGTTGGCCAATGCTTTAGTCCAGTTCTGGGAGGACATCCCTCAGGAGACCATCCCCCACTTCATCAGGAGATGCCCAGGCATTTTAGGGAGGTCATACGGGCACGTGGAGGCCACACACACACACACACACTACTGAACCTAATTTTGACTTGTTTTAAGGACATTACATTCAACTATGTAAAGACGAAAGTATTTTTCATATGATTAGTTCATTCATATAGATCTAGGATGTGCTATCTTAGAGTTCCCTTTATTTTTTTGAGCAGTGTATATTGTATTTAGAATTAACAAAGAATGATTACACTTCCAATTCAATTTCTCCAAAGTTTAATATATAAATAACTTACCACCACCTAGATTACAATATGGACTAGCTATTTCCACCTACCTTTTATAGCTTCTTGCACTGTATTTGTGCATCTAACAATCGGATGTTCTGTTAAGCCTTTTATAGTAGCTGCCGCAGGCTTATCCTAAGTAAACAACAAATTGACAATACAATTGTACAATTACAACATTCTACATTACTGTATGAAATACACCATATGGCACTAGTTACCTCTTGTCTACCCAACTTTTAAATGTTTGCTCCATGTTGAAATTGTTGCGAATAATGAACTGTGGGACTTAAAAGCTATGGACATCCTATATTGTTGATTTATGTCCTTAAAGGGGTACTCCATCCCTGGACATCTTATCTCCTATCCAAACTATAGGGGATAAGATGTCTGATCGCGGAGGTCCCGCTGCTGGAGACCCCAGCAATCTTGGCTGTGGCACCCCGTTGTCCTCACTGCACAGGGCAAACTCTCTCTGTGCGTAATGACGGGCAATACAGGGGCCGGAGCATCATGACATCCCCTTAATGCACGCCTCCGCCCCTCATGAAATCACTGCCCGCTCCCTTACTGCAAGTCTATGGGAGGGGGCGTGATGGCCACCACACCCCCTCCCATAGGACTTGTATTGAGTGGGTGGGCCGTGACATCACAAAGGGGTGAAGCCGTGATGTCACGAAACTCCGGCCCCTGTATCGTCCGTCATTACGCACAGAATGAGTTTGCTCTGTGCAGTGATGACAGCAGGGTGCCGCAGCCGAGATCACGGGGGTCCCCAGTGATCAGACATCTTATCCTTTGGATAGGGGATGAGATGTCTAGGGATGGAGTACCTCTTTAAAGAGGTATTCCACCCCTAGTGGTCCGGCCGCTGGACCCCTCACAATCACCGTGCATGTGACCTGCATTCTGAACATTAAGTTCAGAATACTGAGTTTGGGCAGCTGTGGTCGTTACGTCACGCCCCCTTGTGAGATCATGCCACATCCCCCCTCCAGTCATGTCTATGGGAAAGGGCGTGGCAGCCGTCACGAGGGGGCATGGCATGACGTTACAACCATAGATCAGAAATCTAATCTCCTATCCTTTTGAATAGGGGATAAGATGTCTAGGGGCGGAGTACCCTTAAGGACTCATAAAAATTAAATTGTAAGTTTTCGTTTTTTCCTCCTCGCCTTCAAAAAATCATAACTATTTTATATTTTCATTCACAGACTAGTACAGACTTTTTGCGCGACCAGTGGTCCATTGTAATGCCATCACTCACTTTACCATAAAATGTATGGCGCAGCCAAAAAATTACTATTTGTGTGGGGAAATTAAAAAGAAAACCGCAGTTTTGCAAATTTTTCACGCCGTACAATTTACGGTGAAAATGACGTGTTCTTTATTCTTTGGGTCAATATGATTAAAATGATACTCATGATAACATACTTTTCTATTACTGTTGCGCTTAAATAGCAAACTTTTTAACCAAATTAGTACGTTTAAAATCCCACTATTTTGAAGACCTTTAACTTTTCACTTTTCGTGTAAGTGGCGGTTTGAGGGCTCATTTTGTGCACCGTGATCTTTTCTTTTTATTGATACCATATTTGTTTATATAAAACTTAATACATTTTTGGGGGGGATAAAAGGTGATAAAAAAGCTGCAATTTTGGACTTTTTTTTTTTTACCTTAACGCCATTCACTGTACAGTATCAGGAAGATTATATTTTAATAGTTTGGATATTTACGCGCACAGCGATACCAAATATGTATATAAATGTATTCATTTTTTTTTACACTTTTTGGGGGGTGAAATAGGGAAAATGGGACCATTTATGTTTTTATTAGGGGAGGGGTTTTTCACATTTTTTTTTTTTTTTTTTTTTAACTTGCTAATACTGTTTAGTGCCATGAATAGGACATAGCACTGATCAGTGTTATCGGTCTTCTGCTATGGTCTGCTCGATCTCAGACCAGAGCAGAAGACCAGTGGAAGGCAGGTGAGGAGACCTCCGTCTGACGCTCTGGATGATCGGATCGTCGCGGGATCGCTGCGGGCGATGTGATCATCCATTTTAGTGACCGCAGTGCTGCAGATGCCGTGATCTGTATTGATCACGGCATCTGAGGGGTTACTGGCGGACATCCGTGCGATCGCAGATGTCAGCCATTACCGGTGTAGTGAAGAATTGTGTGTCTTGAAGCGTTCTGTGTCCCGAACAGCTGATGACAGTGCTGAGCCACTGTGCTGAGTCACAGTGATTGGTTGATGGGGGGGGGGGGGGGGGGCGGGGTGCAGTCTCACTCTGCTCACTGTTTTGCAGCCTTACTGCCTGGACACAGATTTCTTCAAACCCTACACTCTTGTGTATTCAGCCTGGACACAGATTCCTTCAGTGTAGGGTTTGAAGAAATCTGTGTCCAAGGAGTAAGGCTGCAAAACAGTGAGCAGAGCGAGACTGTACCCCCCTCCCCCCCCCCTAACCACCAATCACTATGACTCAGCACTGTCATCAACTGTTCTGGACACAGAACGCTTCAAGACACACAATTCTTCACTACACCGGTAATGCGATCGCACGGATGTCTGCCAGTAACCCCTCAGCCTGGACAAGCCTGAAGGAATCTGTGTCCAGGCTGAATACATAAGATTGTAGGGTTTGAAGAAATCTGTGTCCAGGCTGTAAGGCTGCTAAACAGTGAGCAGTGCAGTGAGCAGAGCCTGCTAGCCCCCCAACCCCACCCACCCCCTTACAACCAATCACAGTGTCTCAGCACAGTGACTCAGCACTTTCATCAGCTGTTCGGGACACAGAACGCTTCAAGACACACAATTCTTCACTATACCAGCGGGTCCCTGGCTGCTATCAGCAACCGGGATCTGCCACGCATGACCCGGGCATCGCTCCGATGCTCGCGGTTATGTATAGGACATAAATGTACGTCCTGGTGCGTTAGGTACCAGCTCACCAGGACGTACATTTAAGTCCTGCGTCATTAAGGGGTGAAAGCTAAATGTAACTTGCTAAAAAGCCTTTATTAGAGATTTCCTACACTTTATTGATTTATACAGTGTGTTAAAGTAGCCTTGAGATCAATTTGGGAGAGGGCATAATCTGTCATGTATCTCAGCAGTGTTCTAATTGAAAAGATATTACAGCATGATGTATAGAAATCTCTCTCACACAGTATGGGTACATACTTATACAGTGTGTCTATTGACATATGGTAGCATAATATGGATGGACAAATCAAACAAATACATGATGCATACATAAATGAATGATTTGGTTATGTATGATGACATGAGCTGTTACACGCTTTCTCACAAGAAGCAAGAGGGGTATTGCAGGCGGGGTTATCCAGGAAAATCTATATCTCACAGAAAAGAAAACGTCCGGCACTCGAGAAAATGCAGGTAAAACTTGTCAATGGCTTTATTCACACGCTTACCTTCACCTGCCTAAGCGTGTGAATAAAGCCATTGACAAGTTTTACCTGCATTTTCTCGAGTGCCGGACGTTTTCTTTTCTGTGAGAGTTCTACTAAGCCGGGAGCGGTACCGGTGTCCGCAGCACGGGATAGCGCAGCAAACGCGAGAGTGGTGAGCAGCCTGACCCTATCTGCATATATATTATATCTCAACTGGCTCCAGAAAGTTAAACAGATTTGTAAATTACTTCTATTAAAAAAAATCTTAATCCTTTCAGTACTTATGAGCTGCTGAAGTTGAGTTGTTCTTTTCTGCCTAAGTGCTCTCTGATGACACCTCTCGGGAACTGTCCAGAGTAGAAGCAAATCCCCATAGCAAACCTCTTCTACTCTGTGCAGTTCCCGAGACAAGCAGAGATGTCAGCAGAGAGCACTGTTACCAGACAGAAAACAACAACTCAACTTCAGCAGCTGATAATTATTGGAAGGATTAAGATTTTTTAATAGAAGTAATTTACAAATCTGTTTAACTTTCTGGAGCTAGTTTATAAAAAAAAAATTTTTCCTGGAAAACTCCATTAACCCTTCGGACGCAGTGATCAAAGTTGATCACCGCGTCAAAAATTAAAGTAAAAGCTTCCCAGGCGGATCGAGACTATAGCGATAAAATCGCGATGTCCCGATCAGCTAGGACGCGAGCTGAGGTCCCCTTACCTTGCTCCGTCGCATCCGGTCGGCGTTTGATTGCTCCAAGCCTGAGCTACAGGCTTGAGCAATCAACCCCCCATTATGCTGACCCATGCAAAGCTATGGGTTTGCAGGGATCAGGGTAAAAGAAGATCAGTGTGTGCAGTGTTATAGCCCCCTATGGGAGCTATAACACTGAAAAAAAAAAAAAAAAGTTAATAAAAGGTAATTTAACCCCTTCCCTAATAAAAGTTTGAATCATCCCCCTTTTCTCATAAAAAAAAAAATATATATAACACTGTGTAAATAAAAATAAACATATATGGTATCGCCGCGTGCAGAAATGTCCGAACTATAAAAATATATAATTAATTAATCCGCACGGTCAATGGCATATGCGCAAAAAAATTCCAAAGTCCAAAATAGCGTATTTTTGGTCACTTTTTATATCATAAAAAAAAAGTGACCAAAAAGTCCGATCAATGCAAAAATGGTACCAATAAAAACTTCAGAACGCCCAAATAATGAACCCTCATACCGGCCCATAAGCTGAAAAATAAAAAAATGTTATAGGGGTCAGAAGATGACAATTTTAAACATACACATTTTCCTGCATGTAGTTATGATTTTTTTTTCAGAAGTACGACAATATCAAACCTATTTAAGTAGGGAATCATTTTAATCGTATGGACCTACAGAATAAACAGAAGGTGTCATTTTTTACCGAAAAATGTACTACGTAGAAACGGAAGCCCCCAAAAGTTACAAAATGACATTTTTTCTTCAATTTTGTCGCACAATGATTTTTTTTCCTTTTCACCGTGCATTTTTTTGTAAAATGACTGATGTCACTGCAAAGTAGAATTGGTGGCGCAAAAAAAATAAGCCATCATATGGAATTTTATGTGCAAAATTTAAAGCGTTATGATTTTTAGAAAGTGATGAGGAAAAAATGAAAATGCAAAAACAGAAAAACGCTGAGTCCTTAAGGGGTTAAACTATCTTTATACCTTGAAAATATCTGAGGTGGTAAGACATATGGTAATATACTTACACTCCTAGGGGGAGATTTATTAAAACCTGTCCAGGGGAAATGTTGCCCAGTTGCCCATAGCAACCAATCAGATCGCTTTTTTCAGAGGCCTTGTTAAAAAATGAAAGGGGCAACCTGATTGGTTGCTATGGACAACTGGACAGCTTTTCCTCTGGACAGATTTTGATAAATTCCCCCCATAAAACATATTTATTAACTTTTTTTGGTATTTTTAGTGGTTGGAGGTAAATGTTATATTTTAAAGGGGTACCTTAAAAAAAAGTCTCACTAAATCTGTACACTGCTCAGCAGAAAAAAGGGCAGAGAGCTCAGCATTTCTGCCTTTTCTTCTTAGAAATTGGTTGGGATATCGGCACCCAGACCACCACTAATCAAAACTTCTAACTTTTTTTTCTTTTTTTTTTATCAACTATAACATATACATATACATATACATATACATATACATATATATATATATATATTGGGCAGAGCTCGGTGAATGTCTGCTTATTTTCATGGAGTTTTGTAAACAATTGAATTACTAATGTCACAATTTTCTGGTGGCCATAAAAAGGTCACTCAATATAAACCAAGACCATACAGAAGATTGTTTCATAAGAACGGGGGGGGGGGGGGGGGGGGAGATATCTTACCAGACAATAACGGACAAGTTTATATGTCTCCGCCCATGATTTCTGTGAATATTTTGAGTGAAGTTTTTCTAATAAGGCTTTTGAGGAGCGCTTTGCTGGAGCTGCAACAGGTTTGATACATAGTATGAATAAAAAAAGGCACATATTAATTTAAAAATAATGGCATCTAGGTTTTACATTTAACAAGTTTAAATGTAGAAGAAAATTTTACTTTTTTTATAGCTATAAAAGGGTGTGGTCTAACCCTTAAGGCAATTACATAGTGCCTGAGGATTAATGGCTAGATGGTGGAAGTAGTCCCTTAGTCTAAGGCCCAGTTCACACTACGGAATTCTCGCGGCTGAATTCTGCGGAAAGATACTTCGGCGCTAGGGCCGCGGGGCACTGAGCCGTCGCCATTGACGGCTATGCAGTGCTCGCGGAATCCGCGCAAAGAATGAACATGTTCGTTCTTTGCGCGGAACAATTGTCCACCGTGGAAATTCCGCAGTGTGAACGGGTCTCGCGGAGACCCATTCACACTAATGTTAAGTTCACACCGCGGAATTCCGCTCGCGGAGTTCCGCTCATGGAATTCCATGAGAATTCCATAGTGTGAACGCACCCTAATCCTTAGTCTAATGCTGAGCTTATTAGGCTTGATTTGCACAGCAGTCACAAAGAAAGTCTAGGGCAAAACATAGGGGTACATTTTTAATATTGCCTTTACGATGCCATTTTTCCTGACTTGTGGATCACAGACTACAGAATAGCATGCAATGTCAGGCTGCTGCTTCCAAAGCCAGCAGGATATTGTCATGTATCAAAAGAGGCATGGACTCAAGGGACTGGGACATAATACTCCCCCTTTATAAAGCATTGGTACGGCCTCACCTGGAATATGCTGTTCAGTTTTGGTCGCCTGTACATAAAAGGGACGCTGTGGAGCTGGAAAGGGTGCAGAGACGCGTGACTAAACTAATATGGGGCATGGAACATCTTAGCTATGAGGAGCGATTAAAGGAGTTACAATTGTTTAGTCTTGAGAAGAGACGTTTAAGGGGGGATATGATAAACGTATATAAGTATATTAAGGGCCCATACAAAAAATATGGAGAAAAACTGTTCCAGGTTAAGCCCCCTCAAAGGACGAGGGGGCACTCCGTCTGGAGAAGAAAAAGTTTAGTCTCAAGGGGCGACACGCCTTCTTTACCATGAGAACTGTGAACTTATGGAACAGTCTACCTCAGGAACTGGTCACAGCAGGAAAAATTAACAGCTTTAAAACAGGATTAGATACATTCCTGGAACAAAATAACATTAATGCTTATGAAGAAATATAAAATCCCATCCCTTCCCCAATATCGCGCCACACCCCTACCCTTTAATTCCCTGGTTGAACTTTATGGACATATGTCTTTTTTCGACCGTACTAACTATGTAATTTGTTGAGCCTGTTTTGGCTGTTGTGCGTCAAATTTACAATATAAGGTGCACGGCCTTAATAAATATTGCAGCTTTTGGTTTTAACAGTCTGATTTTGCTGGCTACGGCCAATTAAAAGTTTGCCTCGACATGGAATTAATTTGTGGCTTGTTTAAGGACAATGCGCCTTTTTATGTGCCCTTTTGCCAAAAGGCACAAATAATAAATATTATCCACTTCTTCAGAAAGTGCCCATAGCTGGATTTCACAGGTAGTTTAAAAAAATAAAAAAGGGCATATATCAAAAAAGCACGTTAAAAGGGGTACTCCACTTCACAGCGTTCAGAACATTTATTTCCGAATGCTGGGGCCAGCTTTAGTGCGTCACCATGCCCCCTTGCCCCACGATCCGCCACTTGTGACATCACGCCCCCTTAGTGTAAGTCTAAGGGAGGGAGCATGACAGCCGTCACGCCCCCTCCCATAGACTTGCATTGAGGGGGGCGGGGAGTGATGTCACAAGGGGCAGATTGCGATGTCACGAGGTTGTGTGGCAACCCCAAAAGCCCACACCAGCGTTCGGAACTAAATGTTCCGAATGCTGGGAAGTGGAATACCCCTTTAAACACACTGCGCCCAATGATGTGCCTTTTTGCTGCCACAAAGATGCCATAAACACAATAATAAATTTCCCCCATAGTCAACGGCCGCATTACAATTGTTATGCAAGAGTTGCAAATTTTTTTTATCTTTGATAGATTTTTGATCAAAAGCTTCATGTGGCTTGGTCACCATTTACATCAAGGCCAGTGACCTGTGACTTGCAACGTCTCTTTGTTAACTCCAGTTGCATATGTGATAGGTTGCGCATTGAAAAGTAACCAAGGCCATATTTGCCACTAGGCCCTTGTCCTGTCCAGGAGTAGAAGGAAATTCCCATATCCTGGGGAAAATTCCCATATTGGGGAAAACAATGACTTGTATGCCAGTTCATGTCCTGCCTAGCACATTTACTATCATGTATACCAGTCACTGCCATTAATAATAGCTGAAGTCTACACTGGCTAGTGGGTTGCATATATTTCAGTGTGTGGAGCACAGACAGGCCTAGTTGCACCAAATGCAAATGTATTAAGAGGCCTGCAAGGGTACTCCGGTGCTTAGATATCTTATCCCCTATCCAAAGGATAGGGGATAAGATGCCTGATCGCGGGAGTCCCGCTGCTGGGGACCCCGTGATCTTGCACGCGACACCCCGTTTGTAATCAGTCCCCAGAGCGCGTTTGCTCCGGGTCTGATTACCAACGACCACAGGGCCGACGGCGTGTCACGTCAGGCCTCCGCCCTTGTATGACGTCATGCTCCATCCCTCAATGCAAGCCTACGGGAGGGGGCGTGATAGCTGTCACGCCCTCTCCCATAGACTTGCATTGAGGGGTGGAGCGTGAGGTCACACGGGGGCGGAGGCGTGATGTCACACGCCGCCGGCCCTGTGTTCGACAGTAATCAGATCCGGAGCGAACACACTCCGGAGACTGATTACAAACGGGGTGCCCCGTGCAAGATCACCGGGGTCCCCAGCAGTGGGACTCCGCGATCAGGCATCCTATCCCCTATCCTTTGGATAGGGGATAAGATGTCTAAGCACCGTAGAACCCCTTTAAGGCTTGGTTCCCATTACGTTTTCCCCCATACGGGAGTGCATACGGCAGGGGAAGAGCTAAAAACTTGCGCTCCCGTATGCTTTTCTAACTCAAACTTTTATACCCCGAGATGGGTCAGGGTCAATCAAATAAACACCTTTGACTCACTAATACCCTTATTAGGTCCCACCCCTAAAACTGACTGTGAGAAATCTTAAAAACACAATCTCTAGTGGTGTGTTGTCAGAAATCCCTTACTGTCAATGACAGTGCTCAGCCGTATAGAAATAGTACGTCCAGTGGTCTGCAGCCCCTCTAGAATCAATTACACCACCAGAGACTGATTTTTAAAAACAAAATTATGCCCCCTCTACATGTTTCACCACAGCAGTGGCGTCCTCAGGAGAAACGGGCATCTACGCCTTTCTATGCGCTCCCGTATGCAATTCATTTCAATGAGCCGACCGCAGTGAAACGTTCGGTCTGGTCGGCTCATTTTTGCCCCGTTGCCCCGACCACGGTTTTAGTTCCGGTTGTAAAAGCGCATACGGGGCAAAAATTAGCCGACAGTTTCACTGAGGTCAGCTCATTGAAATGAATTACATACAGGAGCGCATAGAAAGGCATACGGGAGTTTTTAGCTCTCCCCTGCCGTATGCGCTCCCGTATGGGGGAAAACATAATGGGAACCCAGACTAACTGTGGAAACGGCAAAGACAAATGTATAGTGTATCCTATATCTGCACATGTCCGCAGCTCTGCTAGTGTTGAGCGGCATAGGCCATATTCGAATTCGTGATATTTTGCGAATATATGGACGAATATTCGTCATATTCGCATATTCGCGTTTATTTTCGCATATGCGAAAATTAGCATTAACGGAAATTAGCATATGCGAAAATCAGCATAAGCGAAAATTCACATATGCGAAAATGAGCATATGCAAATTTTTGCAAATGCGAAAATTCATACGCCAGTCTCACACAGTAGTATTAGAGCCTTCTTTACACCACACAAGCTGGAAGCAGAGAGGGGTGATCACTGTGATGTGTACTGTGAAGAAAAAAAATATTCGTAATTGCGAATATCTAGTGCTATGTTCGCGAATATGCGATATTCGTGAATAAAATTCGAATTGCGAATATTCGTGAGCAACACTACTCTGTACCTGGTACCGATTCCTTTTCACCTGCTCCAATCAGCCTCAGTCTTAAAATCTAGTCCACACATAGTTGCTATCAACAGGAGCTGTTGAGCGGTCTAGATGTCATTTTGCCAGTGCGGCTTGAAAAGATGAAGTCAGCATTCTTGTCAGTTGCTACGGTCTATAGCAGTGGTCTTCAATCTGCGGACCTCCAGATGTTGCAAAACTACAACTCCCAGCATGCCCGGACAGCCGTTGGCTGTCCGGGCATGCTGGGAGTTGTAGTTTTGCAACATCTGGAGGTCCGCAGGTTGGCAACCACTGATCTATGGCAACCAGATACCAGAAACTTTGATTTACCTAGGTCAGAGACCTTCCTCTCCTGATGGTATTCAATAGGAGCATGCAGCAAAACAGAGGAGTTCTCCATGTCTACTGGGGTCCAGAGACTTGCAGCCATACCCTCCTCTGACAGGTCAGCATATGCTTCCATCTCTGTTGCAGTCAATGTACTCCTACAGCGTGATCATCTGCATTGTGGTTTACTAGCTTCCTAACCACACCTGTCCAACTTAACATGGCTCAGCTGTCTACAGCCAATGTTTTTGATGCAGTTTTTGAAGCCAAAGCCAGGAGTGGAATATATATAAAGGATGTCTATAAAGCGAAAACAGAGACTTTACACTTGAGACTTATCTATTTTTGGCTTTGAAAACTGCATGCAAATATAACAAATGTGAGAACACACCCTTAGGCTATGCTCACACAGTGGAAAATGTGCAGAATGTTCGCCCAGAAAACATGGGCAAACATTTTGCATATTTGCATGTTCCACCAGCGCTGCATTTCAGAGCCGAATTGGAGAAACAATGAACATGTTCATTGTTTCTGCAGACCCCAAAATCAGAATTTCTGCGGTAGACGTTTCCGCAGATGTACTCAGAGCAGCAGAATCCTATTTAAATCAATGGGACTCTGCTGCAGCGGAGTTTCTAAGCGGAATATTTCTGAGGAATTCCACTCGGAAATTCCACCATGTAAACATGGCCTTATAGGGTAGGGTCTCACCACGGCAAGGCACATTACAATAAAGGGAAGTGCAAGTCATGCCATGTAGTTTGCAGATATCTCACGAAAAATTATGGGGGAGATGTATCAGGCTAAGTTTCCAAGTTTTTGGAATACTGCCATTGCAGTTTTTAAGCCAAAGCCAGAAATGTATTCAAAAGGAATAGGACATATAAAGGAAGGACTTACACTTCTCCTCCCTTATGGATCCACTTCTGACTTTGGCTCAAAAACTGCAGTGGCAGTATTCCAAAAACTGCCAGAAAGAAAACCAAGTGGTAACTTAGCCTCATTGTTGTCTTTAGAAAGTGTTTGGAAGTAATGTTTTTGCTTTGGTTTTGCTTAGATGTGACATATTGATCATGATATCACAGGTGATTGATACATTTGCCGCATATAAGCAAAAAAAAAAAAATAACTTCAGAACAACACTATGATTTTTTCTCTTGCAAGTTTTTACCCTTTTGCGACATTTAAATGAAATTTTTTTTCACAGCCAGTTTTGTAAGCCAGGTCTGCGCTGGTGTAGATTTTGACCTTGTTGCAACAATTTTTTTTCCTAGGTGCGACATGTGTACTTGATAAATAACTTACCACTGCAAGTTAAAAAATGTATTTGATTTTAGTTAGACCAGTTGTAGATTTTTGCTTCTGGCAGAAAAGTAAAAAATAAATGCAACATTTATAAGCCAAAAAATTCTCTAAATACAATGATAAATCTCCCCCTATGGCTAAGTTTCTTCTTGTTTTTTTTTCTTTTTTTGGAAAACGCCAAGAAAAACGCCAATTCAGCCACATGACGTTTTTTTGGCCAAAAAACGCTGCGGCCAGCTGTTAGCTGTAAATCAATGAGAAATCACCAAAATCTTATTCCACTTGGCGTTTTTCACATTGGCGTTTGTTAACCCTTTTGGAGTTTTTTTAGCGTTTTTTAGCGTTTTTCAGCTCCTTGGCGGTTTTCCAAAATCGCAGCATGTTGAGCCTCTGGTGATTTTTTTTTTGTCAAAATCGTGGCATTTTTCTTCCATAGAAGTCTATGGGAGTGAAAAAACACCAAGAAAAACGATATGTGGGTTTTAACTTTGGCGTTTTTGGCGTGTTTTTTATTCTTTTTTGGACTTTTGCGATCCAAAAAAGTGATGGAGATACCTTTTTTAATAAAATTTCATAGGGTATCATTAAAAAAAAAAAAAAAAAAAAGATACAGTAGTGAAGGAAAAAATTGTATCTAACTAAATGTATCTTTTTTATAACAAAATTTTTATACATTTTTAAACAGGGATCAATTTATGTGGGCGAGCAGGGAACTAAAAATGTAGTCGTCAATAATAAAAATGTAGTGTGTGTGTGTGTGTGTGTTTTCACTTTTTATTCTTTATTTTTTTATTTTTTTTTAGGTAGTACTACTATTCCCAGCATGGAACACACTGTTCCATGATGGGAGTAGTAGTACCTGTACTAATTGACAGATAGCCCGTTGCGATCCTCCTGTATAATGTATAGATGTAGCGGCCGCTCTTCTATGGTCCCCTGCACTCACGTATATATGCACCTATTCATATTTCCCGCAGAGAGCTGTGATTGGCCAGATGGTTCCAGCCAATCACAGCTCTCTGTGGGAAATAGGAATATGTGTATATATACGTCAGTGCAAGTGACCAGAGAAGAGCCGCCCCCTGCATCTATACATTATACAGGAGGATCACAGCGAGTGACATCCACTGTGATCTTTCCTTAAAGGGGTACTCCAGTGAAAACCTTTTTTCTTTTAAATCAACTGGTGGCAGAAAGTTAAACATATTTGTAAATTGCTTCCATTAAAAAATCTTAATCCTTCCAGTACTTATTAGCTGCTGAATGCTACAGAGGAAATTCCTTTCTTTTTGGAACACTGATGACATCACGAGCACAGTGCTCTCTGCTGACATCTCTGTCCATTTTAGCAACCATGCATAGCAGATGTATGCTAAGGGCAGCATGGTGGCTCAGTGGTTAGCACTACTGCCTTGCAGTGTTGGGGACTTGGGTTCAAATCCCACTAAGGACAACAATAAATAAAGCGTTATTATTATTATAATAACGTCAGCAGAGAGAACTGTGCTCGTGATGTCATCAGAGAGCATTCCAAAAAGATTAGAATTTCCTCTGTAGTATTCAGCAGCTAATAAGTACAGGAAGGATTAAAAGATTTTAATAGAAGTAATTTACAAATATGTTTAACATGTTTCTGCCACCAGTTGATTGAAAAGAAAAAATGTTTTCACCAGAGTACAGCTTTAACTGCAGGTACTACTACTCCAAACCTGGAGCACACTCTGCTCCATGCTGGGAGCTGTAGTACTTGCATTAATAGACAGATCACAGCAGGTATCAGAGGTTACACTGGCTACAATCTGTCTATTAGTGCAGGTACTACAGCTCCCAGCATGGAGCAGAGTGTGCTCCATGTTGGGAGTAGTAGTACCTGCAAGTAAGAACAGATCACAGCGGGTATCACTACTGACATCTGCTGTGATTGTTCTGTATATAGCAGAGATGCAGAGTGGCTGTATACAGCGCTCGTATCTCTGCACTATACTCCGGCCGGCCACTCACTCATTCATATTTCCCTCAGAGAGCGGTGATTGGCTGCAACCATCCAGCCAATCACCACTCTGGGAGGAAAATATGAATGAGTGAGTGGCCGGCCAGAGTACAGAGCAGAGATGCGAGCGCTGTATAGAGCCGCATCTCTGCTATATTATGGACGATTGCATCGGGTGTCAGGACTGACACCCGGGGCGATATATCTATTAGTACTGGGAGTAGTAGTACTACCTAAAAAATAAAAAATAAAAATAGAGGGAAAAAAGTGAAACACACACTTTATTAACAATTAATTAAAATGTATTATTATAAAATATATACATTTTGTTAAATAAAAAAAATTTCATCACTACAGCATCTTTTTTTTATTTTTTTATTTTTTTTTGGTACCCAACTAATTTTGGGTACCAAAAAAAACTGCCAAGTTGCAATTTTCACACTAATGAAAAAATGCCAAATGCACGACATTGCCTTGGCGGTTTTTCAGGCGTTTTTTTCTTCAACCCAAAAAACGCAGGACAAAAAAACGTAGAAACTTAGCCTATATGTTTCAGGTTTTGCTTCTAGGTTATGCAATTTTTTGTGTGTGTAAGCCGTTAAGGACGCAGGGCGTGTGGGTACGTTACCGCACTTTGAAGCATACTCACAAGCTGAGCGTGCTTCATATGCAGTGGGTCCTGACTGTTATCAGTAGACAGAACACAGGGTTAATGCCGGACATCACTTATTGGGCTGCTGCCCGTTATTAACCCTTTAGACGCCACGATCAACTTTGATCAATGTCTGAAATGTTAAAAAACTATCCCGGCAGCGCAGCGTAACGATTTGGACCATCGCGTTGAAATCGCGATGTCCCGATCAGTTGAGGAGATGGTGGGAGAGTCCTTACCTGCCTCCTCCCCATCCAATCGGTGCTCTGATGTCCCCAGCCAGGCTCTGTAGGCTGGAGCAGCAGAGCACCTATAAAACTGATCAATGCTGAGCCAAAGATCAGCATTGAACAGTGTATGCAATGGAAAGATTGCATGGTATAGCCTCCTATAGGAACTTTAAAAAAAAGTAATAAATGTGAATAAGCCCCCCCTCCCCAATGAAAGATTTAATAAAATAAAATAATGTAATCAAAAATAAACATATGTGTTACGCCGAGCACTCCGGGTCCCCGCTCCTCCCCGGAACGCTCACAGCGTTCTCCCATTCGCAGCGCCCCGGTCAGACCTGCTGACCGGGTGCGCTGCGATAATGTTCCCAGCCGGGATGCGATTCGCGATGCGGAACGCGCCCACTCGCGATGCGCATCCCGACCCACTTACCAGACTCGTTCCCCGTCTGTGCTGTCCCGGCGCGCGCGGCCCCGCTCCCTAGGGCGCGCGCGTCCCGGGTCTTTGCGATTTAAAGGGCCGGTGCGCCACTGATTGGCGCATGGGTTTTAATCAGTACCTTCACCTGTGCACTTCCCTATTTATACCTCACTTCCCCTGCACTCCCTTGCCGGATCTTGTTGCCATTGTGCCAGTGAAAGCGTTTCCTTGTGTGTTCCTAGCCTGTGTTCCAGACCTCCTGCCGTTGCCCCTGACTACGATCCTTGCTGCCTGCCCTGACCTTCTGCTACGTCCGACCTTGCTTTTGTCTACTCCCTTGTACCGCGCTTATCTCAGCAGTCAGAGAGGTTGAGCCGTTGCCGGTGGATACGACCTGGTTGCTACAAGACCATCCCGCTTTGCGGTGGGCTCTGGTGAAAACCAGTAGCAACTTAGAACCGGTCCACCGACAAGGTCCACGCCAATCCCTCTCTGGCACAGAGGATCCACCTCCAGCCAGCCGAATCGTGACAATATGTGGTATCGCCGCTTTCGTAAATGTCCGATCTATTAAAATATAATGTTAGCTAAACTGCACGGTCGATGACGTACACGTAAAAAAATTGTGCATTTTTCATCACTTCATATACCATAAAAAAATAAATAAAAAGCGATCAAAAAGCAACAAATAAAGAAGTTATAGTGGGTCAGAAGATTTTAAACATACTATTTTTGGTGCATGTAGTTATTGTTACATCCAGCACTCCGGCCAGACATGCTGGCCTTGAGCGCTTTCCTTCTCTGCCCTCCTCAGTCGGCGGGGCCTGGATTCGCATGGCGGGACGCGCCCGAATGCGAATCGCAGCTCGTTACTCAATTACGCTCTCTGCTGTCCCTTCCGCCCTCTCACAGCACCAGTGCGTGTGCCCCCACCTCCTAGGGCGAACGCGTACTGGAGCTCTCATATTTAAAGGGCCAGTGCGTCCGTAATTATGACATACACCTGCACCTTTTCTGTAAGTATCTACACCTCCCACTAACCCCTGCCGAATCTTTGTAGCAACCTGGGTGAAAACCAGCGGCACCTTAGACTCTGCTCCCTGGCAGGGCCCACATCATGTACCACACAGGTCCAAGCGGATCCACTACTACCCTGAGTGCTACAGCCTCCTGCCGTGAGTCTTACAGTTATAATATTTTAAGTAGTAAAATAAAATAAAACCTACATAAATTGGAAATCCTTGTAATTTTATGGACCTACAGAATAAAGATAATGTGTCATTTTTACTGAAAAGTGCACTGCGTAGAAACGGAAGCCCCAAAATTTTAGTTTCACCGCAGATGTTATAAAACAAGTGATGTAATTACAAAGTACAATTGGTGATGCAAAAAAAAAAACAAGCCCTTATATGGGTCTGTAGGTGCAAAATTGAAAGCGTTATGATTTCTAGAAGGGGAGGAAGAAAAAATGAAAGCTCAAAAACAAAAATTGGCGTGTCTTTTAAGAGGTTAAGTACAAACTCAGTACAAGAAGTAAAAAAGCAAGATAAACTGCACATTCAAATGCAAGGCCAAAAACCCCATCATGTCTATGTGTTTATTTCTATAGTTATTTTGACTAGGGGTACGAACACACTATGTTTCTGCCCCTGTTAATCGTACCTGTCGGCATCCCACTGAAAACGGGATGCCGATTAGAGATGAGCGAACTTACAGTAAATTCGATTCGTCACAAACTTCTCGGCTCGGTAGTTGATGACTTTTCATGCATAAATTAGTTCAGCTTTCAGGTGCTCCCGTGGGCTGGAAAAGGTGGATACAGTCCTAGGAGACTCTTTCCTTGGACTGTATCCACCTTTTCCAGCCCACCGGAGCACCGGAAAGCTGAACTAATTTATGCAGGGAAAGTCAGCAACCGCCGAGCCGAGAAGTTTTTGACGAATCGAATTTACTGTAAGTTCGCTCATCTTTAATGCCGATGTATACTGTTAATGGGAGCAGTGGACCCTATTTACTTCTTGGCCAAAAGGAGTCACCGAATGACTCTTTTTGGGATGTATGCAACAACACCTGAGGTCCATTGTAGTGAATGGCATCAGTATACGTCAGCATGTCATTCTCACAATGGATTGTGGGTTCACAATGGATACCTGTGATGAAAGCACTAAACGCTGTATGAACCTAGTATAAGGGTATGTTCAGATGTGGAATGTCCACACGGCAGGAAGAACATGCCGGGGCTAGGACTGTTCGGAAATGCACCGTCTCATAGACAACAAGGCATTTCCAAGAAAATAGCACATAAGTCCTGAATGGAGTCCCTAGGGAGACTCTATTCAACCATAGAGGTCAATGGGGTCCACAGCTTCCATTAACAGTATACATTGGCATCCCATTTTCGGTGGTATGCCGACGGATACGATTTACTGGGGCAGAAACATAGTGTGTTCGTACCCTTAGTCTACAAGTCTATTTTTTTTGCGGATGCCAGAAACTAGATGTTTGCAGCAGGAACATCTGTCGTAAAAATTCCACTGTGTGAAGTGTGCAGCAGAATCTCATTAAAATCAATGGGACATTCTGCTGTGTGAACATACCCTTATGCGATGTTGACATTTCAGTAGGTCCGCACGGAAAATCTCTGTGTGGACATTCTGCAGACTGCGGGCACCAGCATGACATGCTGGCACTGTTTCATAGACAGCAATGCATTCCGTGCAGAGTACACATTGAACGCCAGATGTTTCCGGCACAGAAATCCTGCTATGTGCAGATTGTCCATGATGGGAGCTGTAGTAGATAGATGGCTCCTGCTGGGGAAGTAGGTGGCAATCCCCGGCCGGCCATCTATATAATAAACCTGATCCGCACTCTAGAATTTTAAAAACCCCGCCGGTAGCCCTGAATGGCTACTTGGCGCTGGCCATTCAGGGCTCCCTACAGGTATTTTAATACAATTGTTTCACAGTAAAAAATATATCGCTGACATGCCGCCTGCTCCCCCGGTTAATAAATTTTGATCACATCGGCTTTCAGAAGTGAAACCTGATGGAATCAATCACTCAGCCCCTGTACTACTACTCCCAACATGGAACAGACTCTGTTCAATGATGATAGTAGTAGTACCCCCTGTGGATTTTTTTTTTTTAAAACTAAACATGATAGTTCCTGCGGATTCCGCACGGAATCTGCATGCAGTCAGCGCGACTTCTGTAGGAAATTGGCTAAAAGTCGGGATTCCACAGCCGAAGTGCAGAAAAATATAAGACCAGGCTTACATTTTTTCCGGATTGCAGAATGCAGAATTTCAGCAACAGAATTCCGCATGCGTAAATTCTGCTATCTGAATGAACTTGCAGAATCCAGTTAAAGTTAATGGGCAATAAATGAATGCGGAATTCGGCGCAGAAAATTCACGCAGAATTCTGTGCGGATTTTTTGTACCCAAGAAATGTAGAAAAAAACGCCAAAGGGGAGAAAAATGCAATTTCCACTCAAAGGCAAAAATGCCAGAAAAACTGTGAAAAAAACATAGGAAAACCCTGTGGCAGTTTTTCAGGCATTTTTGCTAGCGTTTTTTAAGTGTAAAAAAAAAGTGGAAACCTAGCCAAATACAACTTTGTAACTTTGTGAGGAAAAATTAAGTTATGGCTCGTTTAAAAAAAATAGGGGAAGAAAACTATTTTCCATTATGATGCCGGGTGTATTCATACGCTCCCATTTCAAAGTCCTTAAGGACTGAGTGCTTATGGGTACGCCCGTGGGAATTCCAGTCCCCGCCACTCGCTTGGTGGGGACCAGACCGGGATGCCTGCTGATATCGTTCAGCAGGCATCCCGTCATATTGCCGAGGGGGGTCCTGAGACCTTCCTGTATCGGCGATCGCCGGAAATCGCCGGTCAATTCAGACTTGCGATTTTGGGCCATTCCGTTCCCCGACACTCGCCGGGCGGGGATCGGAGCCAGATGCCTGCTGAAATCATTCAGCAGGCATCCCGGCAGTGTGCCAAGGGGGATCCTGTTAGTAAGTAAATACTAACCGCCGGCGGTTCCGGGTCATCTGGGTCAAGTGGGATCCGATGACCTGGATAATGATTAGTGAATGGTGTCAAGAGCAAGGATTTGGCTTTGTGTCTCATGATAGCTCTACTTGGAATAGAAAGGAACTGTACAAAAAAGATGGTTTGCATCTTTCTCTCAAAGGAACAAATGTACTCAGTGAATAATTCCAAGAATTTGCTAAGGAGTATTTAAACTAGGAAAGGGGGACAAAAGAGTGAAAATCCATGAGTCCAATTGCCCCCCGAAACAATGCCAGAACATGTCAGTAGCCCAGAGGTTAAGAAATGACAAGCTCAGAGTCCTGTCTACAAATGCCCGCAGTCTAGGTAATAAAATCAATGAACTTGGGTCAATAATGGCATCTGAGAATGTAGATTTAGTGGCTGTTATGGAGACATGGTTTAATGAAAGGAATGACTGGGACATATCCATACCAGGGTACTCTTTATACAGAAGAGACAGAGAAGGCAAGAAAGGAGGAGGAGTGGCCCTATATGTGAAAGATAGCATAACATCTAACCTAATACAAGTTAGTGAGGCAACCACAGAGTCAGTTTGGGTTACGTTGCAGTTTGGTAATCATGCAGTAACTCGTGTAGGTGTGATATATAGACCACCTGGCCAAGTTAAAGAAGTAGGTGATCTACTAGTTGAAGAAATATCTAAAATGAAAATAAAAGAAGTTATCATTATGGGAGACTTCAATCTTCCGGATATAAACTGGAAAACAAAAATAGCTAGTTCTGCCAGGAGTACAGATATTCTAAATTCCCTCCTGGGATTATCTCTACAACAAGTGGTTGAGGAGCCAACGCGGAAGGAGGCCATTTTGGATTTGGCATTCACAAATGGGGATTTGGTATATGATGTTATTGTTGGCGAAAACTTGGGATCTAGTGATCACCAATCAGTGTGGTTTTAATATAAGAACAGTGAAGGAGTCACACCACACAAAAACAAAAGTTTTAGATTTTAGAAAAACAGACTTTTCAAAAATGAGATTAGTCATAAATGAGTCCCTATCATACTGGAACAAATTACATGGAGTTCAGGAGAAATGGGACTACTTAAAAGACACATTATTGAAGGCAACAGAAAATTGCATTAGACTTGTCAGTAAAAGCAGAAAAAGGAAGAGACCACTGTGGTACTCAGCAGAAGTGGCGAAAATCATAAAAAAAAAAAAAAAACTAGCATTTAGTAATTATAAAACAACCCAGAGCAATGAAGATAGGGAAATCTACAAGACTAAGCAGAAAGAGGCCAAGCAAGTTATAAGAACTTCTAAAGTGCAGGCAGAAGAAAAACTAGCTCAGTCTGTGAAAAAAGGGGATAAGACATTCTTCAGATATATAAATTAAAAAAGGAAATAAAAACAAGGAATAACTAAATTAAAAACAAAGGAAGGAAGGTATGTAGAAGAGGATAAGGGGCTCGCCGACTGCCTTAATGAATACTTCTGTTCAGTTTTTACAGAAGAAAAAGAAGGAAAAGGACCTCCATTAGGGAGGAAGGCAAAGGAATTGTTTGATGCATGTGTCTTTACAGAGAAGGAGGTTCTACGTTTGCTTTCTAAAGTGAAGACAAATAAATCACAGGGGACTGATGGGATACACCCAAAATTATTAAAAGAGTTTAGTGGTGAGCTAGCAAAACCGTTAACAGATTTATTTAACCAATCAATGGTAACAGGAGCCGTCCCAGAAGATTGGAAATTAGCAAATGTTGTGCCCATTCACAAGAAAGGTAGTAGGGAGTAGCCAGTAAGTCTGACATCAATAGTGGGGAAATCAATGGAAACCCTACTAAAGGATAGGATTGTGGAACATCTAAAATCCCATGGATTGCAAGATGAAAAACAACTTGGGTTTAATTCAGGGAGATCATGTCAAACAAATCTTATTGACTAAAATAATAGATGGCGGAGGGGCAGTAGACATTGCATATCTAGATTTTAGTAAGGCTTTTGCCACTGTCCCACATAGAAGACTTATCAATAAACTACAGTCATTGAGCTTGGACTCCAATATTGTTGAGTGGATTAGGCAGTGGCTGAGTAACAGACAACAGAGGGTTGTAGTCAATGGAGAATATTCAGAGCAAGGTCTTGTTACCAGTGGGATACCTCAGGCATCTGTACTGGGACCAATATTGTTTAACCCCTTAAGGACCCGGGGTTTTTCCATTTTTGCATTTTCGTTTTTTCCTCCTTACCTATAAAAAATCATAACTCTTTTAATTTTTCACCTAAAAATCCATATGAGGGCTTATGTTTTGCACCACCAATTCTACTTTGTAATGATGTCACTCATTTTACCCAAAAATCTATGGCGAAACGGAAAAAAAATCAATGTGAGACAAAATTTTAAAAAACCCGCCATTTTGCAACTTTTGGGGGCTTCCGTTTCTACACAGTACATCTTTCGGTAAAAATGACACCTTCTCTTTATTCTGTAGGTCCATACAGTTAAAATGATACCCTACTCATGTAGGTTTGATTTTGTCGTACTTCTGGAAAAAATCAAAACTACATGCAGCAAAATTTATACGTTTAAAATTGTCATCTTCTTACCCCTATAACTTTTTTATTTTTCCGCGTATGGGGCGGTATGAGGGCTCATTTTTTGCGCCGTGATCTGAAGTTTTTAGCGGTACCATTTTTGCATTGATAGGACTTGTTGATCGAATTTTTTTGCACGTACGCCATTGACCGTGCGGTTTAATTAACAATATATTTTTTATTTTTATAATTCGGACATTTCCGCACGCGGCGATACCACATATGCATATTTTTTTTTTTTATTTACACTGTTTTTGTTTTTTATAGGAAAGGGGGGTGATTTTAACTTTTAATAGGGGAGGGGTTAAATTATCTTTATTCACTTTTTTTTTGCAGTTATAGCTCCCATAGGGACCTATAACACTGCACACACTGATCTTTTACATTGATCACTGGTTTCTCATAAGAAACCAGTGATCGATGATTCTGCCACTTGACTGCTCATGCCTGGATCTCAGGCACTGAGCAGTCATTCGGCGATCGGACAGCGAGGAGGCAGGTAGGGGTCCTCCAGCTGTCATGTAAACTGTTCAGGATGCCGCGATTTCTCCGCGGCTATCCTGAACAGCTCCCTGAGCTAACCGTCATGGTTTCACTTTCATTTTAGACGCGGCGTTCAACTTTGAACGCCGCGTCTAAAGGGTTAATAGCGTGCGGCCCCGCGATCAATGCAGTGTGCTATTAGCCACGGGTCCCGGCCGTTGTTAGAGGCTGGGCCCGACCCGCTGTGGCCCAGCGTTATAGATCGGGAGCAGACTCAGGACGTGCAGGTATGCCCTGGGTCCTTAACAGGTTAATATCTTCATTAGTGATATTACAGAAGGTCTCGATGGTGAGGTATGTCTTTTTGCTGATGACACAAAGATATGTAACAGGGTTGATGTTCCTGGAGGGATCCGCCAAATGGAAAAGGATTTAGGCAAACTAGAAGAATGGTCGAAACTCTGGCAACTGAAATTTAATGTGGATAAGTGCAAGATAATGCACCTGGGGCATAAAAACCCTCAGGCAGAATTATAATAGATTATTTGACATAGCCCTGACCTCAGTATCTGAGGAGAGTGATTTAGGAGTAATTATTTCAGAAGACTTAAAGGTAGGAAGACAATGTAATAGAGCAGCAGGAAACGCTAGCAGAATGCTTGGATGTATAGGGAGAGGTATAAGCAGTAGAAAGTGAGAAGTGTTAATGCCGCTGTACAGAACACTGGTGAGACCTCATTTGGAGTATTGTGCGCAGTACTGGAGGCCGTATCTCCAGAAGGATAGAGATACTCTAGAGAGAGTTCAGAAAAGAGCTACTAAACTAGTACATGGATTGCATGATAAAACTTAACAGGAAAGGTTAAAGGACCTTAAAGGGGTACTCCGGTGAAAAGTTTTTTTTCTTTTAAATCAACTGGTGGCAGAATGTTAAACATATTTGTAAATTACTTCTATTAAAAAATCTTAATCCTTCCTGTACTTATTAGCTGCTGAATACTACAGAGGAAATTCTTTTCTTTTTGGAATGCTCTCTGAAAACATCATGAGCACAGTTCTCTCTGCTGACATTGTAATAATAACGCTTTATTTATTGTTGTCCTTAGTGGGATTTGAACCCAAGTCCCCAGCACTGCAAGGCAGCAGTGCTAACCACTGAGCCACCATGCTGCCCTTAGCATACATCTGCTATGCATGGTTGCTAAAATGGACAGAGATGTCAGCAGAGAGCACTGTGTTCGTGATGTCATCAGTGTTCCAAAAAGAAAGGAATTTCCTCTGTAGCATTCAGCAGCTAATAAGTACTGGAAGGATTAAGATTTTTAATAGAAGTAATTTACAAATATGGTTAACTTTCTGCCACCAGTTGATTTAAAAGAAAAAATGTTTTCACTGGAGTACCCCTTTAACATGTATAGCTTGGAAGAAAGAAGAGACAGAGGAGATATGATAGAGACTTTTAAATACATAAAGGGAATCAACACGGTAAAGGAGGAGAACATATTTAAAAGAAAAAAAACTACCACAAGAGGACATAGTTTTAAATTAGAGGGGCAAAGGTTTAAAAGTAATATCAGGAAGTATTACTTTACTGAGAGAGTAGTGGATGCATGGAATAGCCTTCCTGCAGAAGTGGTCACAGCAAATACAGTGAAGGAGTTTAAACATGCATGGGATAAGCATAAGGCTATCCTTCATATAAGATAGGGCCAGGGACTATTAATAGTATTCAGATTATTGGGCAGACTAGATGGGCCAAATGGTTCTTATCTGCCGACACATTCTATGTTTCTATGATCGGTGGTGTAATATACATCCCCCAGGACAGCAGTGATTGGGCTGCCGTAGTGACGGCACCAATCACTGCAGTATGGGGAGGGGGAAGGTGGGTGCAGGAGCACGCTTCTCCGTTCTGCCTACCATTCTTCAGTGATCTGTTGTGCAGGACAGAGTCCCGTGCTGCCATCTCCCCCCTCATACACTAAAAAGTGTTAAAAAGTGCCCCCTTGCTCCCTTTCTGTGGCCCTTTGGCACAGAAAGCAGTCAGGAAAAGCATTAGATTAGGTAGGGACAGTTAGGGGTTAAAAATGTAAAAAAAATTTGGGCATAACGTCTGTAGATGTCCATGGGTCCGTAGCACCTTTAGCTGCGTGACCCCAGCCCTACAGGGTCGCTGCAGTATGCCCCCAGCATTTTTTTGGGGGGCGCAGACCTTTATTTTTGTCAAACGTGTGACGGGCCCTCTTAGCTATAAAAGAGTGGTCCGCCACCGTTAGCTAAAGCCCACCCGCCCCTGATCAGTCCCGTAGTACTGATCAGCGTTTTTTTGTGAATTAAAGCATCTTTTTATTTTTTGCACCTATAGGCGGTCCGTGCCACCAGTAGCAGGCCTGTGCTGTGTGGACGGACCGTACCTGTGTGTGCAGCCAGCCCCACCGCTGTCAGTGATTTATCACTGATTAGCGTTTTTTTGGGGTTCAGGCGGGTGCTTTTTTTTCAGGTTTTAATCTTTTTTTAATTTTTTTTCGGGTTTTTTGTGTGAGGGTCTGTGTACGTGCCATCAGCCACTGTTCTGGGCTGAGTGGCCTGACCCCCCCCCCCCCACTGACTTCTGCGCCCCCTGCCGCCACCAAGCGTTAATCAGTGTGCACACCACTGATTAGGTAAACGCTGTTTTTTGGCGCTAGAAGTCTTTTAAAAAAAAGTGTATTTTTCTTTTTTTTTCAGTTTAGTTTTATTTTATATTTTTATATTTTTGTTCTTAGGGTGGGTTAGTTAGTTAGGTTAGGTTAGGGCGGGTTAGGGAGGTAGTATTGCAGTATTGCAGCACACACACCAATAAAGTTTCCTCCCCCCCCCCCACATATATACATTTCACCCCCCATTAGAGTAGGGAAATGGCCCGCAGGGCGTTTTCAGCGGAGGAGGCATATGCCTTACTTGCCTCCGACTCTGAAAGCGCCTCAGAGGACGAGGAAGACCCCACCTTCCTTAATTCCGGTCCTCAAGCCCGATTGTATTCTGGACTACAATCGGTATATGGGGGGAGTTAATCTTTCTGATCAAGTCCTCAAGTCATATGATGCCATGCGGAAAACACCGACATGGTACAAAAAAGTTGCGGTCTACATGGTACAGGTTGCCATGTACAACTCTTTTGCACTGTCCCAGTACGCTGGCAACACAGGGACATTCCTGGAGTTTCAAGAGGTAGTTCTAAAGGCCCTTATCTTTGGTTGCTGCCAAGGAGCGGGTCAGAGCACCTCTGGAACTGTAGGCCCCCGGATTGTCCCCTGCCAACACTTTCCAGGTGAGGTCCCCCACACTGGAAAGAAGGGACGATCCCAGAAAAAATGCAGAGTGTGTGACAGGAGGGGGATTCAGAAGGACACCACCACTCAGTGTGACACTTGCCCCAATCATCCGGGCCTCTGCATTAAAAACTGCTTCAGGGAGTATCACACTTCCATGGAGCACTTAATTTTTTATCCTTTTCCCTAGTTTTAATTCCCCAGAATTCGACTCCAATGTACAAGTCCAGAATACATTGTCTTCCAAACCAACCCCCCCCCCAAATCCCCAAACCTCTTTCCCAATACCCTTGATATCTTTTTTTTCTCCAAAAAAATGGGTCATGGGACACAGAATCAACAGCATTGGGGGTTTGCAGTTGCCTAAAATGTGCAGCGCTCTCTCCCCACCTGAGCGGGGTGTGCATTTGAGGGAACAGAATGATGATTCAGAGCATTGGGTTTGGGGCGGGCATAATTTTTTCTTTCGGCTATACTTTGGGTCATCATTCTGGGAATTATCAGTATTATAATTGCAATTTTCATCCCCCCCATAGTACACTTCTGTTTCAATGTTTTTTATTGAAGAAGTTTTATAAGGAAAACAGAACAAAACGGCAAGTATAACATGGAGAACAGTTCCAAGATAAGTGTACAAAGCATATACAAATAAAGGTGTATGTAAGTAGCAGAGTGGTAAGCATGGAATCTCAATGAACACAGTAGGATATACCTATCTAGATAAGTGCTTCCCCTCTAGATATCTGCAATTCCAATGTATATGCTAAACCAAAAAAATGACCAAGCGAGTATGGAAGACTGTATAAGACTTGAAACTTAAACTGCGACAGGGATAGGGGAGAGGGGCAGCACTGGAGCAGGCACTGTCATATAATGAACATCTAAATATAGTGAGGACATTCACATTATGCATTCGTGGGTACGTACTCCTGGATAGGCCAGGAGTGCCACATCTGGATGTTGGCACCCAGGCTGCCAGTATTATATGCTATTGCGCGTTCACTGAGGTATGATTGTTGGAGAAGGGTGAGTAGTTCCCCCAAAGAGGGAGTCGTGGGCGTTTTCCAGTGGTGTGTGATTATAAGCTTAGCGGAGACAAGGATCTTACAGACAAGAAATCTAATAGTCGGGTGAAAATGGTGGATACCTAATAGTAGGAGAGCCAGACCAGGTGTTAAGGGGGTGGAGGAACCCAATATAGTGTGTGTCAATGATTCTACTTCCCTCCAAAACAATGTAAGCGAGAGACAATCCCATAGGGTATGTAACAAGGTACCTCGGAATCCACAGGACCTCCAACATAAAGGTGAGCTGTCACTGTAAATATGGTGCAGTCTGTCAGGTGTCAGATACCAACGGAGTCTTGTTTTTAAGACTGCCTCTAAGTGAGATACGTAGGGAAGGGCCTTTCTAATACAACGAAAGGACCTCATCCAATCCAGTTATACCCAAGTCTGCAGTCCATTTTATGAAGGGAGTACAGACGGAAAATGGGATGGGGGGATTTAATGCATCATAGAATATCTTTAAGCCTTTCTGTCTCAAGCCCAACCGTTGGTAAACTATAGGATCATAGCACCAGGCAGTGGTCGCTATCTCATGCAAGAAGTGCCTGATTTGGAGAAATTTGAAAAAATCTTTCATGGGTAAACTATACGACTTTTGCAGGTCAGCGAAGGAACGTAGAGTATGTCTGTGGTACAACAGTGAGATAGTGTTAAGTCCCTGTGAGACCCAGTACGTAACATCTAGTTCTGGTATGGCAAGTTGGAGAATAGAAAGAGGGGTGGATTTAGGCCAGTGTTCTTGGAGAGATGCCGTCACTGAGTGTATAGACGCCCAGCAACTGAATCCTGCCAGCATTACTGGGGATGAGGTCAAGGGGTAAGCAATGTGCCAGGTATGTAAGGACAACATGGCTCGGGTATCAAAAGGCTTGCACCAGTGGTTTTCTATATGTAACCAGGGAAGGGACGTATCCGTCGACCAGTAAGCCCTTAATTGAGCTGCTAAAGGGGCTGTGTAGTAATGGTGGATGTTGGGCAGTCCTAGACCACCAAAGTCTATGTTGTGCCATGAATCGAAATGCTAATCTGGGCCGTTTATTATTCCAAATGTATGTATTAAGGAGTTGTTGTACTTTAGTGAAAAAATGGTTGGGAACAGATATAGTAAGATTCATAAATAAATATAGCAGCCTGGGTTGCAACAACATCTTGAATGAGGCTATTTTGCCTAACAACGATACCTCAACTTTGCCCATTCTGTCCAACTCAGATTTGCATAAAGGAAGAAGTGGGGCATAATTACAAGTGTAAAGATCAGAAAACCAGGGGGTGAGTTTCAGGCCCAAATAAGATATATAGTCCAACCTCCAATCAAAGGGAAAGTCCGTTGGCAATTTTTGCGTACTTTCAGGGGATAAATGAATGGGCCGGACTTGGGATTTTGATATATTGAGTTTATAATATGAGACTTTGCTAAAATCTTCTATAACCAACCTCAGGGTTGGTAAGAGTTAAAATGATATCATCTGCATAGAGCGATATAAGATGTGGTCGTGAGCTGATATCTATGCCAGTTACTGCAGAGGAATTTTTCAGCATGAGAGCCAGTGGTTCCATGCATAGGATAAATATTAGGGGAGAGAGGGGGCACTCCTGTCGAAAGAGTGAAGTCTGAGGATAGCGTACCATTAACAAACACCTTTGCATGTGGGGCGGAATATAACGCTTTGATCGCTTGTAAAATTGGTCCCTGCAGACCCATACCCTGGAGCACCGAGAAGGCATACCCCCAATGAATGCAATCAAACACCTTCTCAGCGTCCAGGGCTAAAAACACAGATGGCACGCAACCTGACCCAACATGGTGAAGATTAAGCACTCTTCTAGTATTTTCATAGGTCTGTCTGCCTTGTACAAAGCCCACTTGATCAGTGGAAACTAAACATGGTAACAATGGGGCTAACCTGTTAGACAATAGTTTTGCATACATTTTCAGATCTACGTTAAGTAGTGAAATGGGTCTGAAATTACAGGGTTGTTCAGGTGATTTTCCGGCTTTAGGTAGGGCTACTATGATTGCCTCTTGATTCTCTTTAGGAGTGGAACTATTAGCTATGATGTCACAGATAAACCCTAACAAATAAGGGCAGAGGATTTCAGAAAATTCCTTGTAATAACTAGTTGAGGTCCCGTCTGGGCCAGGGGATTTCCTTGTTGGCAAGGACTTGATGATTTTGCTAAGTTCTTCAGCAGTGGAGGGGGGGGGGCTTTAATTGCTTTAGCTGAGAAGAGGAAAGGGAGGGTAGGTTGACCTGTGATAAAAAGGCATCAATGTCAATTTGAGAGGGTTGATGGGTGAGCGGATCATCAGCCAAATTATAAAGTTGGGAACAGAAAGACATAAAACAGTTGGCTATAGAGCGTGGGTGGAAATTTTTTGGGGAGGAGTCTCTATTCCACACATATGGGATCCTAGACTTGACATGTTTTTCTTTCAGGCAAGATGCTAGTAGTTTCCCTCTTTTATTGTTAAAAGCATAGTATTGTGTTTTAAGTTTCTGGGATTGCCTAGCATAGTCGTCATAAAAAAGTTGTATGTTAGATTTAGGGCAACTGGTATTCTCAGCTATTAGCGTGTCTTGTTCAGCAAATAAGGAGGTAAGTTTAGCAGTACGTTGCTTTTTAACTGTGTCCCCATTTAATAAATGACCCTCTAATAACTGCCTTATGGTCATTCCACAAAGTCGTAGCTGATATATCCGGGGAGGCATTGAGGGAAAAGTAGGAAGACAGATACGCCAATAACTCTGTTCTATAGGTAGGATGTCTGAGAAGGAATTTGTTAGACCTCCATAAATAAGTGCTGGAAGGGGTCACCTGTTTGTGTATTTCCAATGTGATCGGTCTATGGTCCGACCATTTAAGTTGGCCAATAGTGGAGGATTTGTGAGAGTCTTAAAGGGAGGGATCCACAAGGATCATATCTATCCTGGAGTAACTATTGGACACCTGTGAGTGGAAAGAGTAGTCTCTTTTGTTTGCATGATAGATGCACCATATGTCCAACATATTTTCTCTGTGAAGGATGGGGTGCAGCGAAATAGGGCCTTGCCTGTTAGGTCTTGACAAATCAATCGATTGATCAGCTACTGCATTAAAGTCACCTAGTACTACAACCTGTCCCTGTTTATATTTATGCAGAATACGAAAGATCTTATTAGCAAAGGACAGCGTTTCTTGTTAGGAGCGTATACAAACATAATGGTATACATTTTATTATTAAGGGAGCATACTATCAACACATACACATTCTATCAGATACCACTTGAGAAAGCTGAAATGTTACAGAATTGCGAATAGCAAGGAGAACCCCCCTAGATTAAGTGGCGAAGTGGGCATGGAAGATGTGTGGAAACAAAGGATGTTTCACTCTATGTGCGTTGGAGTGTAGAAGGTGTGTTTCCTGCACAGCAATAATATCGCAAGACAAGGATTTGGCTTCGCCCCACAAGTATGATCGCTTATGAGGGGAATTCAACTCATTCACATTGAGTGAAGCAAATTTAAGCACCATAGTTACAGTCTTTAACGCTATTCATGAGCTGCTGGAACATGGAGGTGTGAGTCCGCATCCAAATGTTGATCATAGATAGTGAGTCCCATGCTTCGCAGTGCCTGAAAAACAAGAGGGGGAGGGAGGGAGGAATAGGGAAGAGAACAGGGAAGACAACAGGAAACAGCAATATCAGGCTCCAGCTGGAAAGGGGAACCAGAAAAGTCCAGAATAAGTTGAAGGTAACTCATCACAGCAATTTAGGGAAAAGAGTCACTTGAAGAGTGCAGAGGAGAAAGGGCACATCAAAGTCACTCCAGTTCAAGTGTGACCCTTTGTTCGGTAAGAAGCCACCTTCCATTCCGGTTGAAGGTGAGGAGGACCGTTCATTAGGAGGTACATTTACATCCACTCCCCATGGGAATAACAAATGAAGCCCGAAGCCCGTCTTGGAGACATCGGATCACATGCAGTCGCTCGTTCTTGTGGATGAGGAGACGGGTGGGGAAACCCCATTTGTACAAGATTTTGTGCTCTCGGCAGGCCGCCGTCAATGGGGCCAATTTCCTGCGTATTTGTAGAGTGACAGCCGATAAATCTGTATATAAGGATATCATGCGGTATTGATCAGGAAGCGAGCCCTTATGTCTTGATTTAGCCATCAGTGCCTTTTTGATGTGGTAGAAATGTACCCTGGCCAACACGTCCCGCGGCATATCATCTGCCAGGTGTTGTGGACAGGGAACCCTATGGGCTCTGTCCAAAAGGAGTTCAGCCTGCGGAGTATTAGGTATGAAGGCCATGGAGGTATGAAGATAAATCTTTAGCCAATACCTCCTCAGGAATTCCCCTGAATTTGATGTTATTTCGTCTCGACCTATCTTTAAGGTCAGCTATCTTGCTTCTCATTTCTTGCACCTCTGATTCCAGGTCATAGTGTGCATCAATTAAATCATTATGCGATGAAGCAAATTCAGCCATTTTTTGTTCAGCATGGCCAATTCTATTTTCAGCCACAGTAATGGCCGTGCGAATAGGCGTTAAAGTCTGCGCCATTGTAGTAGAGATGGTGGACTTTAGAACCAGCAGCATATTCTTTAAAGTAACTTCAGTAACTGGTATACCTGAGGCAGGAAAGTCATTAAATAGCTGAGTTCTCACAGGGTTCAGGGGATCTGCTCTGTCCTGTGGCTCACTGTCATTAGCTGGGGACATGCACGGCCTCTGTTTCAGCGGGCTTGCTGATGAAGGAGAGGACGGCAAGGACGGGGTCTGCAGTGCTGCATACCGGGAGGGTACGGTACCTGGAGGGCTGCGTGCGAGACGTTCCAGGGCAGCAGTGAGATCCAAAGCGTCTTCAGGAGCCGTCGGTGAAGGAGGCAGAGAGGTGCTGCAGCGCTGGGAACCTGCAGGTAGAGGCTGAGGTAAGAGCGGGTCAGCGCCATTACTAACGCGCGCTCCCTGTGAAGATGAACGGGCGCCATCTTGAGAAGCACAGCCTCCGGGGGCAGAATAAAAGTCTGTCAATTTCTTCGGCTTCCCGTAGTTCTTGTTCCTCCTGCACGAGGTCATGTTTGGCAGGGTAGTTTAGCCGGATTTGGGAAGGGGTTTGGGCGAAAAAGGGCTGCTGAAATTTGGGTCAGTTAGCTGTGTATGTCGCTGTGTGCCGGAGCTGAAGTCTCAGGCGACCATCTTCCTCAGCGGCCAAGCCACGCCCCCCCCCACCCCATAGTACACTTCATCCTTTCCTGAAAAATACATTTAGGGAACACCCGTCTGTTCCAAATGTTCACCCCTATACACCTTCCCTAGGGGGTGTACTGTTTGTAAAAGCTCACATATGGGTGTTCCTTTCTTGTATTTTCCTCTGAATGTATGTAACTGTTAGGTCCATAAGAAACATCGGCCTCAAATGCAAAGAGTTCTCGCTCATGAGCTCTGTCGTATTTCCAGGCGACAATTCGGAGTCACATGTTAGTTGTTCCCAGAAAAATGAAGCAGAGTGTAAGTTGAAAATTGCAATTTTCAAAAGCTACCCTTCATCCATTCCTGGAAAATAAATTTAGGAAACACCCGTGCATTCAAAATGTCCTCTTTACCCCTATACCCATTCCTCAGGGTGGGTACTTTCTGTAATGGTGTCACATGTGGGTGTTTCATTCTTGTATTTTCCTCTGAATGTATGTAACCGTCAGCTACTGATATGCCATAGGCCTCAAATGCCTCTATGACTTCTGAGCCTTGTTGTGCGCCCGCCCAGCACATTACCCCATATGTGGATGTGTTTCCATAGTCAGGAGAAAAGCCCTCCAAAATATGTAACCCAATTTCTCCAATTACCCCTTGTGAAAATGTTAAAAATTGGGTAACCCCAGCATTTTAGTGTAAAAAAAATCAAATTTTTCATTTTACAGCCCACTGTTCAAAAAACAGTTTTTTAGATTTTACATCAGAACCTCAACCATTGCAGTGCAAAGCTCCACTTTAGGTCTCAAATCTCATTGGTGCTGTCTCACTCCTAAGCCCTGTTTTGCACCTGCATAGTACTTTACTGCCATATATGGGGTATATCCTTATTCTGGAGAAATTGGGCTACAAATTTTGTGGAGCTTTTTTTCTCTTACTACTTCTGAAACTAAAATAATTATTATTAATCTCAGCAATTTAGTATTAAAAATCTAATTTGTCTCTTTTACAGCCCACTGTTATAAAAAAAAAACCTGTGAGGTGTAAGTACTCACTGTAACCCTTTTTACATTCCTGGAGGGGTCTAGTTTCCAAAATGGTGTCACATGTGGGGGTTTCTGCTGTTCTGGTATCATGGGAGGTTTGAAAATGCACATGACCCACGACTTCAATTTCAGCAAAATTCTCTCTTCAAAATACCAATGTTGCTCCTTCTGTTCTGAGACCTGTAGTGCGCCAGCAGAGCTCTTAACATCCACATATGGGACATTTTCTTAATCAGGAGAAATTGGGCTTCACATTTTGGGGTCCATTTTCTCCTATTAAACCATGTGAAAATGAAAAATTTGGAGTAACAAGATTATTTTAGTGTTAAAAATCTAATTTGGTTGGTTTCTGCTGTTCTGGCTCCATGGGAGGTTTGAAAATGGGAGGTTTGAAAATGCACATGACCCCCGACTTCATTTTCAGCAAAATTGTCTCTTCAAAAGACCAATTGCACTCCTTCTGTAGTGCGCCAGCAGAGCTCTTATATATATTCATATTTCCCGCAGAGAGCTGTGATTGGCCAGATGGTTCCAGCCAATCACAGCTCTGTGGGAAATATGAATATGTGTATATATACGTCAGTGCAGGGACCATAGAAGAGTGGCCGGCCGCATCTATACATTATACAGGAGGATCACAGCGGGTGTCAGGAGTGACATCCGCTGTGATTAGAGATGAGCGAACTTACAGTAAATTCGATTCGTCACGAACTTCTCGGCTCGGCAGTTGATGACTTATCCTGCATAAATTAGTTCAGCCTTCAGGTGCTCCGGTGGGCTGGAAAAGGTGGATACAGTCCTAGGAAAGAGTCTCCTAGGACTGTATCCACCTTTTCCAGCCCACGGGAGCACCTGAAAGCTGAACTCATTTATGCAGGATAAGTCATCAACTGCTGAGCCGAGAAGTTCGTGTCGAATTGAATTTACTGTAAATTTGCTCATCTCTAGCTGTGATCTTTCCTTAACTGCAGGTACTCTGCCCCATGCTGGGAGCTGTAGTACCTGCATTAATAGACAGATCGCAACAGGTGTCAGAAGTTACACTCGCTGCAATCTGTCTATTAATGCAGGTACTCCATGTTGGGAGTAGTAGTACCTGCAGGTAAGAACAGATCACAGCCGGTATCACTACTGACACCCGATGCGATCATCCTGTCTATAGCAGAGATGCGGAGCGGCTCTATACAGCGCTCTGCATCTCTGCACTATACTCCGTCCGGCCACTTATTCATTCTTATTTCCCTCTGAGAGCGGTGATTGGCTGTAACCATCCGGCCAATCCCCACTCTGGGCGGAAAATATGTATGAGTGATGTTCACATCACTGGCCGGAGTACAGCGCAGAGATGCGAGCGCTGTATAGAGGCGCTCCGCATCTCTGCTATATTATGGACGATCTCATCGGGCGATATGTCTATTAATACAATTACTACTACTCGGAACATGGAACCTGAAAAAAAAGGGAAACACAAACACTTTATTAAAAATGAATCAAAATGTTGTTAAATACATTTTTTTCCATCACTACTGCATCCTTTTTTTTTCTTCTTTTGTACCCAACAAATTTTGGGTACCAAAAAAAACTGCCAAGGTGCCAAAAATGCAATTTCCGCACAAATGAAAAAATGCCAGAAAAAACGCCAGAAAAAAACGCCAGACGTAGGAAATTGCACTGCCGTTTTTTCAGGCATTTTTTTTTCACACCAAGAAACGCAGGACAAAAAAGCAAGTAAAAACTTAGCCTGAAGCCCTCTAATGTCTTCAAAAAGTAAAAACATGTCAACTTTATGATGCAAACATAAAGTGGACATATTGTATATGTGAATCAACATATCATTTATTTGGAATATCCATTTTCCTGAAAAGCAGGGAGTTTCAAAGTTAGAAAAATACAACATTTTCTATTTTTTCTTCAAATTTTGGAATTTTTCACCAAGAAATGATGCAAGTATCAACGGAAATTTACCACTAACATAAAGTAGAATATTTCACAAAAAAACTATCTGGGAATCAGAATAATCAGTAAAAGCATCCCAGAGTTATTAATGCTTAAAGTGACAGTGGTCAGATGTGCAAAAAAGGGCTCAGTCCTTAAGGTGAAAAAGGGTTCAGTCTTAAGGGGATAAATCCAGAATATAAAGGCATGCTGCCTAATTTTTTCTTTAAAAAAAATATACCATGGGGGCGCATGCGCGCAGCTCACGCGAGAGGACGCATGTAGTGTGAGCTCCGTGCTGACCGCGACTATACAGCCTCTCTAAGCGCCCATATCGGGCTCCTCTGAGTTAGAACTTACCCTGCCGGGTGGGGGAATATGCCGCGATCCCAGAAGGGCACAAAAAGGCAGAATTCGCAACGGCTCTCGCAGTCTATACCTGATATCTTCAGGACAAGCCGGCGCTCCAAGATGGCGGAGCCACGCTGCAGCTCTCCAGCGGAGCATTCAGAGGAGGAGTCGGAAGGCCCTACAGACTTGTCGCCTAACTCGATGTTCCGGAACATAAAGCTCCTCTTTCAAACTGAATTGTCTAAGGCGGTGGCAGACCTATCCTCCCAGCTGAAAGACTTGGGGCAGAGAGTAGCTGACTCTGAAGCACGGATTGACGACCTGGCTGACGCCATTGAAACTGATCGCCATGACCTGGAGGATCACACTGCGCAACTACAGGCCCTCGAGCTGAAACTTGAGGACTTGGAGAACCGTTCACGCCGCGCTAACTTACGGATCCGTGGTCTCCCGGAGGAGGTGACTGACTTTACTAAGGCGATCTCTTCCCTCTTTTACGCATTGGCCCCGCAGCTGGAACCGGAACTATTGCGCTTTGACCGCATACATAGAGCCCTGACCAGGCCCAAGAACCCCGACTTTCCAAGGGACATAATACTTAAACTGCATTATCCTGAGGTGAGAGACACCATCCTGCAGGCGGCCAGAAATATCCCAGCGTTACCTGGGGTCCCTCCATCTGTGCGCATTTTTTCAGATCTGGCCCCCTCCACCCTAGCTAGGCACAGGGAATTCCGCACCATTACCCTTAAATTGCAAAAAGAAGGCATACGCTACCGGTGGGGGTTCCCTTTTTCCTTAATATTCCAGGCTAGTGGTCGCACGCACAATGTCCATACTGTGCTGGAAGCCAAAGAAATTCTTTCACATGCCCGCATAACTTTGGTGGATAGTCCACCTCTACCTCAAAGGCCTGGACGGGTGAACCGAGAATGGTCTACTGTGGGGAGAGAGAAGCGTAGACCCCCTGACCCTTTGCGAGAGGACCCTGCTACTTAATTGTCATGGATTCTCCATTTTTTATACAGTTGTTTGCTTAATGGACGCTAAGCTGTTGCCTCTCTACACTTTGTGAGCCGGGACTTTTGTTCTCCTTCTACACCCCCCATCCCTGCTGTTATTGATTTCTACTATTTCTCCATGGCGAGGCTAGATCGTGGGTCAGACTACTGCACCCCATCATCCCTTCGTGGGACATAGGAAGAATGCTGGGCGACTTGATAAGGCCGCCCGCCTTTCCTGTGATATGGACGTTTTTTTTTTCCTTTCTTCTTTTTTTTCTTTTATGTTTGTTTGTTTTTGGTTTTCTGCTCCTATAGGTACGATGCACTTCTGTTTTTTGTATGTACTTCGGTTTGGTATGTATGATGGCATGTCTCCTCTGGTTTGGTGTTATGGCTAAGGTTCTCTCACATAACGTGCGGGGCTTCAACGCCCCAGGTAAACGTAGTAAGGCCTTTATAGATTACATAAAATTACACCCTGACATATTGTGTATCCAGGAAACCCATTTTACGCTCACCTCTAAACCATCACACCTACACAGATTGTATTCTAGACATCATTGTTCGTCTTTCACGACTAAATGCAGAGGAGTCATGACCGTGTTTCATAACTCTTTCCCCTTCACAGTATGGAGGGAGTTGGTGGATGGTGAGGGAAGATACCTAATACTGTTGGGTACATTGTATGACAATTCCTTATGTATTGTTAACTCTTACGCTCCAACGGACTCCCCTCTTATGTTTTTTTCCCATTTATGTTCACTTCTTGAGACACTGTCGTACGATATGCTGATTTGGGCCGGAGATTTTAACATGATAGTTAATGGTAAACTGGATAGATCTAATTCAGCCCCTTTTCGTAGGTCGGGGTCTCAACATCGCCTTCTGCAACAATTGTTTGTATCCCATGACTTAGCAGATAGTTGGAGAGAACATAACGGGGTATCTAGGGGTTACTCATATTATTCGCCTGCACATGGTCACTATACCAGGATAGACTGGATATTGGTCCTTACCCACATGTTACCTCAGATGTTGTATGCACGTCATGTTCCCTCGGTGTGGTCAGATCATGATATGGTGTTAGCTGCTTTTAACTTGATGCCCTCCTTTACATACCCGTTTAGATGGCGCCTGAATGAAGCATTGCTGACCATGCCGAGGGTACACCAACAACTAGATACTAACCTGAAACATTTTTTTGATACCAACACAATCCCTGAGTCTTCACCAGTATTGGTGTGGTTAACCCATAAATCATATATGAGAGGCCGTATCATATCCCTAGCTAGTGGACTGAGACGAGACCGCACTGCTACCCAAATAGCTTTGGAATGTAGATTACAGAGACTGATGTATGCTCATCAATAGGACCCATCTCTTTACCTTTATCATTCCATTAAGGAGACCCGCTTGCAGCTGGATGCACTTCTATCTACCAAGGTTGAGAAAGCTGTCCGTGAGACAAAAGCGACCTATTACAGGTTAGCTAACAAACCCGACAAATTACTGGCGGCAATGCTCAAAAAAACCTCCTCTTTTAATAGAGTACATATCTTGCAGCTCCGACCGGGTCTCCAAACTTCTCACCCCGATAAGATTTACACAGCCTTCCATACCTATTACTCTACTCTATATTTAGCGCCTTCTTCTTCCCCTGCTCTTTCCTCCTCCCTTACTGACTTCTTCTCTTTAATTACTTTACCGTCATATACACCAGACGCCAGGGAGGCTTTAAACGCTCCTTTTACAGTAGAGTAAATCGCGGACGCCATTGCCCGATTGAAGTCTGGTAAGGCCCCTGGGCCTGATGGCCTGACGGCAGCATACTTTAAAAAATTTGCACCATTGCTACTCCCTCATCTACTCACATTTTTCAATTCACTTCGCATACAGACTACTATTCCATCTGAATTTCTGGATGCACTCATTACAGTTATCCCTAAACCGAACCGAGATCATTTAAATACTGCCAATTATCGCCCAATATCATTGTTAAATGTTGATGCGAAGCTCCTGACATCTTTGTTAGCAAAAAGATTAAATGCCCATCTTCCTACCCTGGTACATCAAGACCAGGTAGGATTTATCCCTGGCCGCCAAGCACCAGATAATGTTCGGAAAGTCATTGACCAAATACAGTGGGCGGGGACTACCACAACCCCTCTCATTGTGGTCACCTTGGATATAGAGAAAGCTTTTGATTGTGTATCGTGGCCTTTTTTGTTTGCCACTTTACACAAGTTTGGCTTTGCTGGCCCATTTGTTTCTCTTCTACACCTTCTGTACTCCACCCCGACTGCATATCTAAAGTTGCCATCTACCTCTCCCTGTCCGATTTCTATAGGCCGGGGTACTCGTCAGGGCTGCCCCCTGTCCCCAGCCCTTTTTGCATTAATTATGGAATCACTGGCACAAATGATTAGAGATCATCCTGATATTTCAGGTACCACTATCGGATCTTCAGAATATAAAGTGAACTTGTTCGCTGACGATTTATTGCTAACCCTTACAAACCCCCTCATTTCCCTCCCCAACCTTTTTAAGGTGCTGGACTCCTTTGCTCTGCAGTCGGGGTTGAGGGTCAACTTTAATAAATCTGAAATTATGTATTGTAATATATCGGAATCCTTGCAACACACCATTGAACGTACATTTCACTTTAAAAACGCTAATGCGGGTTGGCCCTATCTGGGCGTGAAACTTACCCCATCCATTTCATCATTGTATAGCACTAACTTTGTTCCTCTTTATAAATCTATTAGATCTTATCTGGCCAAGTGGAATTATCCTTACATTTCTTGGTTGGGTAGGGTGAACGTGATAAAAATGGTAGTTTTACCTAAGTTGTTGTATTTGTTTAAAACACTACCTATACCTGTAGCAAAGCGTGATTTGCTTGCTTTGCAAAGGGACTCCTTTAATTATATCTGGTCGAACAAACGACCGCGTATTTCCAGGCGAATCATGCATTATAATAGGAAGTCGGGTGGCTTGTCGGTGCCTGATTTTCTTAAGTACTATTATGCTGCACGATTAGCTCAACTGGCACTGGTGAATGCTCTGGATAGAGCACCTCGCTGGATGATACTGGAGGACTCCTTGTTGTCCCCTTATTCCTATGCATCCTTGATGTGGACCTCGAGCCCTATAGCTACGCTGGTCCCTACGTCGGCACAGATTGCCCTTTACTCATTGTCTCTCTGGCGTCTGGTTCGCTTCAAATTTCGCTTGCAATCCTTCGCTTCTCCTCTGACTCCTTTTCTTTGCAACCCTCTCTTTTTACCTGGTCTTACTCCCTCCCTTTTCCACTGGTGGATTGATAATAAACTGCTACGGCTCTATGACTTTTTTGACCATCGTTTGATGTACACATTAATGTCTCTCAAACGAAGATATGACATGACTGATGGTGAATCCTTTAGAGCCCACCAGATATTTTCCTATTATCGTACTGTTATGGGTAACATGACTACACTACAACCTACTATGTATGAAGCTTTCATTCTCTATAGACCCATGGATGTCGGGCTCCTCTCCCTAGTGTATGCTCATCTTAATGATCCCTCTCCTGATCAGAAACTGCCCTTCATGTTAGCGTGGGAAGCGGACCTGCACCACACCTTGTCTTTACCCCAATGGAGGGAGGGTTGTGTGGTTTTGGGGAAGGGGAGTTGGCAAGTGACATTGATGGAGACAGTATTGAAGGTTCTGCACCGTGTATACATGGTTCCCTTGTGACTTCACTCGATTTACCCCGATGTTTCCCCATTATGTTTCCGTGGGTGTGGTCAAAGGGGAACCATGTATCATATATGGTGGGGTTGTCCAGTGGTGGTGGGCCTTTGGACGACTGTATTAGATCTTTTAGGTTCCCTTTTGGGTACCCCGACTTTTTGCTTGCTTGGTACTAAGCCACAGAGAATGACCTTTGGTCACTTTCGTCTAGCTCAATTTATCTTGATGGCTACAAGAATTTATATAGCATCGCAATGGAAAAAACCCTCCTTAGACTTTGAGAAGGTAGTGGATAGAGTTAACCTCATTATGCTTAACGAAAAGTTATCTGCTATTAGAGATGATGCTGTGTCCTCCTTTGATCGTTTGTGGGAACCGTGGTTATCTTCAGCCCATTGTCCTAATGTCCGCTGCAGTTTTTCGCTTTATTGATCTCCATGTTGAGGGGTGGGAGGGACTCTATTGTTCATTGTCGGGGATGACCAGCCGTCAGACACCTTATATCTTTTTTCTGCCACTATGATTTTGTGCTGCTTATCATTGTGTTGTTAATGTCTAATGCATCACTTGTACCAATTGTTACTTTGTTTAAGGCCTAACTGGGCCGTTGGTTCCTTTTCATTATTTCCATGCTTTTCCTTACATGTTATCTGTAAGCCTATCAATAAAGCATCTTTGTTTGACTCTTAAAAAAAATATACCATTAGGTTCATCATGGATCCTGGAAAAAAAAGGAAACCATGATGCCATTGCCAGCGGAGCCCAATGAGTTTATAATCCTTCAAAATGTTATGAAAATAACAGAGGTTTTGTTACTTTGTAGCAATCCTTATTCCTTTGTCCTCGTCAATAGTTAAAGTCAGGAGCAATTAGCACACAACTGGTCACGTGACTTGTATTTGCATTGCTATGTAACCTATAGATGCTTTGCATGAAAGCACCTGCCTAAATACAAAACTATGTACAATTGTTTTGTTCTCAGACCAGGCTATTATGCAGACACAAAGCAGTTTATTGTTGAAATGTATACTTGCAATATAGACTAATAGTTAATCTTTTAACCCCTTAAAAGGGTACTCCACTGTAAAAACTTGTTTTTTAAATCAACTGATGACAGAAAGTTACACAGATTTGTAAATTACTTCTATTAAAATTTTTAATCCTTCCAGTACTTATCAGCTGCTGTATGCTCCACAGGAAGTTCTTTTTGAATTTCCATTCAGTCGGACCACAGTGCTCTCTGCTGACACCTTTGTCCATGTCAGGAACTGTCCAGAGCAGGCCAAAATCCCCATAGCAAACCTATCCTGCTCTGGAGGTGGCAGCGGAGAGCACTGTGGTCAGAAAGGAAATTCAAAAAGAAAAGCACTTCCTGTGGAACATACAGAAGCTTATAAATACTAGAAGGATTAACACCTTAAGGACAGGGCCAATTTTATTTTTGCATTTTCATTTTTTCCTCCTCGCCTTCTAAAAATCACAACTCTTTTATATTTCCATCCACAGACCCATTTGAGGGCTCGTTTTTTTGCGTCACCAATTTTACTTTGTAATAAAATCACTTATTTTACCATAAAATGTACGGCACAGCTAAAAAAAAAAAGTATTATTTAAGTGGGAAAATTGAAAAGAAAACAAAGTTTTGGAAGGTTTTGTTTTTACGCTGTACACTTAGGCTGTTTCTACTTGTTTTTTTGTCCTGTGTTTTTTGGTTTGAAAAAAATGCAAGAAAAAACGCCTGAAAAAACGCCTGTGCGTTTCTTCTGGCATTTTTTTTTTCATTTGTGTGGAAATTGCATTTTTGGCCCCTTTGGCGTTTTTTTTTTTTTTTTTTTTTTGGGGTGGCAAAAAAAAAAGGATGCAGTAGTGATGGAGAAAAATGTATTTAACAAAGTTTATATTTTTTTATAAAAATCATTTTGAAATTCATGTAATTTCCCCCACTTCCAAATAATGGACTGTTTTGTGTTGGTTCCTTACATAAAATCACAATCAAATACATTTGAATTTGTGGTTAAACCATTACAAAATGTAGAATACTTATGCAAGACACTATCTTTAGTCTGATAGTGAATAGACTATTGTTCCATTCTGATTTTGTAAGAAACATTCCATCCTTATAAAGGTTCTATAATACTTTTAAACAATGGCTATATTTTATCATCTAGTTTGTCTACTTTTTGTTCCAATTTCCTGTACACAGAATTTAGTCTATTTTTAAGGCTTTGTTTTCAATGCAAATGTAGGTTTGTTATTACAGTGTCTATGCATTACTCACATTGGCAGCATCGTGCTTTGCTACCATTTATACAAATTTAAAGGGGTATTCCAGGCAAAACCCTTTATATATATATATATATATATATATATATATATATATATATATATCAACTGGCTCTGGAAAGTTAAACCGATTTGTAAATTACTTCTATTAAAAAATCTTAATCCTTCCAATAGTTATTAGCTTCTGAAGTTTTCTGTCTAACTGCTCAATGATGATGTCACGTCCCGGGAGCTGTGCATGATGGGAGAATATCCCCATAGGAACTGGACAGCTCCCGGGACGTGAGTCATCAGAAAGCAGTTAGACAGAAAACAGCAACTCAACTTCAGAAGCTAATAACTATTGGAATGATTAAGATTTTTTTAATAGAAGTAATTTACAAATCTGTTTAACTTTCCGGAGCCTGTTGATATATTAAAAAAAAAGTTTTTGCCTGGAATACCCCTTTAAGAATTATACTCTAATTCACTGCAGTGAGACATAATGAGAATTTTTAAAGGAATACTCCTGAAAAATAAGTCCTGAATGGTGATGTAACCAACACAGCTATTCAGTCCATTTCTAGTAAGAATAACAGAAGAACAGCACAACAAAGAGCTTTTAGAAATGTTTTTTTTTATATATTTTTTTTTTCAAAACAAATACAAGGATTTCCTGAAACAAACAGGACCTGAGGGCCAACGGTCCTTGACTACGCAGCCAATTTTCATTTTTGTACTTTTCTTTTTTTCTCCTCACCTTTTAAGACATAACTTTATTTTACATTTTATTTTTTTATCCACAGAACCAAATAAGGGCTTTTTTTTTAATGCGGGGCAAATTGTTCTGTCCAATTACTCCTTTTATTTTACCAGAAAATGTACAGTGAAGCATAAGCAATATTATTTGTGGAGGGAAATAACATTTTGCAACTTTTGGAGGGAGCTTTGTTTCTTTTACAAAGTAAATTTTATGGTAAAACTGACATGTTACGTTTATTCTGTGGGTCAATACAATAACAACAACACAAATTTTTACATATTTTTTTGTATTATTGTACTATAAAAAAATTAAAAAAAAGGGGCGTGGCCTGGACGCGCTGGAAGATGGCCGCGTTTCCTTAGTGCTGCTGCAGAGCCTCCTGATATAAGGGCGACTACCAACGGTTATGGGCAACAAACACAAGAAAAAACAGAAGCCTGACCCTCAGAACTGTCCCCGCACCTCCCTGCGTGCCATCACATAATTTTTCCAGTCGCAGCCCGACGAGGAGAGACCGGACTCCACAAAACCACGCCGCCTCCCTCAGGGCCCAGCGCCATTACAGACCGCCACTTCGGCTCCTGCACGGATCAATACCACAGCACAGTGCGACTGCCCCGCCGCACTGTCAGCGATGTCGGAGGCTAGATCTACGGCGACGGGACGCGGTGTGGAAACCCCTCACACCACGCCAAGTGGAGCGGCAAGTACATTCTCCCCCAGACACGAGCACTCACCTACCCCGGAGTCTCTCTCTGTGAGCGCCGAATCGCTGAAAACGGCAGGCAGCGCTTCTCATGTCATTCTCCCCCCTGGACAGGGACAGCTTCCCTGCGGCGTTGTGGCCACACCGCCGACCCAAGCTCCAGGGGAATATCCCCCTGTGTCAGACTATCCTATAGAAGCCATTGCTGGAGAGCATAGCCCTCATCCTCTAATGTCCCCTAAAGAACCGGGATTATCACAACCTCCCGGCCATCACAGCACAACCTCTCCTCCACAGTTTGTTAACCCCTCAACTGCCCTGTCCTCCCAGGTCCGATGTTCCCATCCTGCCTCACCTCTAGACCACACTGCCTCGCATCAGACAGACTCAGGGCCGTCGGCCTCAAGTGGAGGTTCTACAGGAGAAGATAGCCCTCCAGAATATTGGGGAGCCAGCCCCCCCCCCTGCTAAGAAGAAACTCTTCAGAACCCCCCAAAGGGCTACTCCACCCCGACGCTCTCGCTCTGACCACTCTTCTTCAGAAGACACAAGGAAGGGAGAAAAACGTACTCCCAAAGACGTTAGTTCTCCTGCCCCTACACCTGTCTTGAATGCTGATTCTCCTCACAACAGCTCGACTGTGGAACCCACTCTCCCCACACCAGAGATGGCAGTTCATACTCTAAAGAACCATCCGGAGCTACAAGCCCTTCTGGCACTACTGCCCACGAAAATGGGCAGTAGTGCTTACTCTCCTTAGCCACTGATCTCAAATCTGCCTGGCAGAAAGACTTGGATCCTGTGAAGGCAGAAGTTGCTGCACTGACCCAAAAGATGCAAGATATAGAGACTTTCCGCACTGATGTATCTACTGAGATTGCAGCTCTCAAATCGGCCACAACCACACTCTACGCGTCTCAAGCCTCGATGGTAGAGCACTTAGATGACATTGACAATCGCAATCGACGCAACAATGTCCGCATTAAGGGGCTCCCAGAGACTGTCTCCTCCCAGGAACTCCAAGGAGTGGTCCAACGCATATTTAATGAAGTTCTCAAAAAACCAGCTGAAAACCCCATTGAGCTAGACAGAGCTCACAGAGCACTTAAAGCGAAGAACCCCGACCCCAGCAAACCCCGAGATGTGATCTGTAGGGTGCATCATTATACCACTAAGGATGCCGTCATGAAGAAAGCGAGAGACCTTAAACATCTGACCTACAATGGCGCAGCGATTCAACTCTACCCTGATCTCTCAATCCGTACCCTACGCCTCAGGGCCTCTCTTAAGCCCCTGCTACAGATTCTGCTAAACGCCCGAATACTCTACAAATGGGGCTTCCCCTTTTCTCTCACCGCCAGACATGGCAGTACAACAGCGACCCTTAGGTCACCTAAAGACCTTCCTGCATTTTTGTCTACCTTCAAACTCCCACCGGTTGCCTTGCCTGATTGGGAATCATTTTATCTGCCCACGTTCCCGATCCATCCTGGCACCCCTTGGAAAAACATGCCAACCCCTCAGGAAATGGACACTACCCCTGCCGCACCCCTGCCACAAAGGCAGAAACGCAAGACCTGAGGTTCCTGTGTTCCTGATAGAACGAATAATCTCACACCCTCCATGGACTATACTCCCATGTTGACCCTAGGCTGTCGACACCGACCTTACCGGACTTTGCTTATGAAACCTCTTATCACTCTGTTATTCTATCTCCCGTATAATGTGATAACTGCCTGATAGTTGTTATGCTATTGTTTTCTCATTTTCTGTTAAGCTTCCATCGCCCTACCTCCTGACTCACTGGATTGCCACCGCAATCCTTAGACTAAGTGATGCCCTTACATTACTGTACTCTTAGTCCTTACCTATGGACGAAGTTTAATTTTTCTTAGATGTAATTTAGGCTCACACTGCGAATGCACTAATGTCTACGTTATTTATGTTACACCTTGTTGTTGACATTTGGCTGCCTTCTTGGCACCCCTCCCACACCACCCCTATTAGGGATACGACCAGACTGGATCTGGTCCTACTTTCGGTCCTTATGACCACCTCTTTTAGCCCCTTTGTAGCTGTCTCCTTTAGGTCGCTGCTGTCTTTCCTCCCCACATCTATAATTTCTTCTTACTATCTCTCACCTCTCCTATCTAGGTATGCCTCATGGACTGATCTGAAGCCTCATGTGACTACGCGGGCGGGCTCTCGGCGCGGTGGTAAGTACTTCCATCACCCCACACATCCACATGGCAGTTGACATCAAGGTGGCTTCTTTTAATGTTAAGGGCTTGAACACCCCCGAAAAGCGATCCCAAATCCTGTACTCCCTCCATAGACAAAGAACGCATATCCTGGCTTTACAGGAAACTCATTTTATGGAGGGACGTGTCCCGAAATTTAACAACCGCTACTACCCGACCTGGATTGACTGTGTCAACCCAGAATCTAAAACCAAAGGGGTTGCACTGGCTTTCCATAAGTCCCTACCCATTAAAATCATAAACACTACTAAAGACCCCGGAGCACGATACTTGTTCGCTAACTGCGAACTATCCGGCCAAAACTTCACAATTGCATCCATTTATGCCCCTAACCAGGGTCAAACGTCTTTCCTTTGCACAACCCTTGAGACCCTGTCTTCCTTCGCTACGGGCCACATCATCCTGTGCGGAGACTTTAACATTCCTCTGGCCCCTCTCTCTGACACTTCCACTGGCCACTCCTACCTATCATATCGCCAACTACGGATTATCCGACAAAAACTTCACTCCCTCCAGCTCAGTGATGTCTGGCGAACGTTGCACCCCCAGGGACGTGATTTTACTTTCTACTCACACCCCGGCCAAACGTATAGCCGCATTGATTACACCTTCTGTCCACACTACTTACTACCCTCTGTCACCTCTGCCTCCATTGGTTCCATCACCTTTTCAGACCACGCTCCTACCTTTTTCTCCTTCCGCATGCCCTCTCTTGCCAAGCCCCATGCCACCTGGCGCCTAAACGAAGCTCTCCTCCTAGATGAGGTTTGCTCTCAAGAACTCAAAAGTACGATAACTGACTTCTGTAATGACCACGTGAGTGATGACTCCTCACAGATGATCAAATGGGAAGCCTTAAAATGCGTTCTCCGTGGTGTACTGGTGAAACATGGGGCTAGACTGAAGAGAGAAAACTCGACTAAGCTTGCCTCCCTCAACTCCGAACTCTGCTCCCTAGAATCCCTACATAAACAGACCTTGCAGGAACAGACATTGAGAGACTTGATCCGTGTTCGACAGGAACTGCTAGCTCTGCTAAACTCTAAACATAGATATTATAAACAGATTACGGGACGCTACTTCTATGAGTGGGGCAATAAATCAGGTAGGCTATTAGCGAGAGCACTGAGAGAAACGAGATCCTCCCTTTTTGTCCCTTCCATTAAAACCCCTTCGGGCCATCTGTCTCACCTAACCACTGATATTCTCACTGCTTTTAGACAATATTATGCGGACCTATATAATCTACCAACTCCTTCCTCTATACCCTCGACTTCTCCCTCATCTGTATCCCTACAACACTACATCACCTCTACGGCCTTACCCACTCTTTCCTCGGAGATCATCTCCTCTCTTGAGTCTCCGTTCTCTCCGGAGGAATTAGAACAGGCAATAACAAGCCTCCCGGCTGGGAAGAGCCCTGGTCCAGATGGCTACACGGCCAAATTCTTTAAATCCCTCCGGACGGAACTGACCCCCACTCTTCTTCTGGCCTTCAATTCCATTGCTGGACCATCCCCACCCCCCCTTCCTTTCTAAGAGCCTTCATCACGGTTATCCCCAAAGAGGGTAAAGACTCCACTCTCTGTCAAAACTACCGGCCTATCTCCCTATTGAATACAGATACCAAACTCTTTGCAAAGTTGATAGCTAATAGGCTGACTGCCCATATGGAGTCCCTAGTCCACCTGGACCAAGTAGGATTTATTAAGGGAAGGGAGGCTAGAGACAACACTCTCAGAGCTTTTTCTTCCATCTATTATGCGCGCAAACTAGATTATCCTCTCTTCCTTTTATCCCTTGACGCTGAAAAAGCCTTCGACCGGGTGGACTGGGGCTTCTTGGAGGCCACTCTTTCCCAGATAGGCCTGGGTACCCTGATGAAGGCTCGCATCATGGCCCTCTACTCGAACCCCCAAGCCCAGATCCGAATTAATGGACAACTCTCCCCTTCTTTCCACATTCGCAATGGCACGCGGCAGGGCTGTCCCCTCTCTCCTATCCTGTATGTGCTCTGCATGGAGCACCTGCTCAACGCAATCCGTAACAATCAGGACAGTCTGGGTTTACAGACCCCCTCGTGCCACTGTAAATGTTCGGCCTTTGCTGATGACATCCTGCTCTTTCTTTCCGCTCCGATCACCACCCTCCCCTCTTTATTATCCACTATACATACATACTCACAATACAGCAACTATAAAATAAACCCGACTAAAAGTGAGGCTCTCAATGTGACGCTCCCTGCGAGCGTGGTTGCTCATATCCGTAATACCTACCCTTTCAAATGGTGCGAGAGGTCAATTACATATTTGGGTATCCAGGTTCCCTCTAATGTGGCGGACACTTTTGCTCTTAACTACCCTCCCCTATTACAGCTCCTGAGATCTGACTTGGCCAGATGGGAGCGCAGAGATTTCTCCTGGTTGGGGCGGGTCAATGTATTAAAAATGAATGTCCTCCCACGCCTCCTCTACTTGTTCTCTACTGTACCGGCTCTCTTGCCTAAACCCTTCTTCCGGGGGCTCTCTGCGCTCCTCTCGGGCTTTGTGTGGATACGCGGACGCCCGAGACTAGCTCGTAGAATACTGACTAGACGTAAATCTGAGGGGGGCCTGGGTCTCCCGGATTGCCTTTCCTACCATTTAGCCTCAGTCCTAACGAGAGTTCTAGACTGCAATGCCCGTTTCCCAACAAAAATTTGGATAAAACTAGAAAAGGACGCCTCACCTTTAGACCCTAAAACCTTATTGTGGCTCCCCCCTGAGACATCCCCACACCGCTCCCTGACAGATCTACCTCCAGTACTGGCCACGTTAACCCAGGTTAGGAACCTTTACTTACCAACCACTGGCCTTTTAACCTCGGATGGCCCATTAATCCCGTTGTTTGGCAATCCTCTATTCCCCGCTACCACCTCCACTCCCTCCTTCCTGGGACTGACAAAACATTCATCGCCTACTTTTGCTAGCCTCCTAACACAGACCTCCCTTCGCCCTCTAGAAGATATCTTGGGCGGCACACCCCCAACATTTATGCACTCCTTCCAATACTCACAACTGAAATTTTTCTATTCGAAACACCACCTTAGACTGCGCCTACATCGCCCCTTGTCCCCGTTCGAGAGATTGTGCGCCGCTACTTCCAGACCGTTTCGCCCGATCAGCAGTATCTACTCTCTCCTCCTTGATAACTTTGGCAACGACCCTCTACCGTATAAACGGGGATGGGAGAGAGAATTGGCGACCGATTTCTCGGATGGGGACTGGAATCAAGCAATTCGTTACTGCCATAGAGTTTCTACCTCCTGTAAAGCCCAAGAGACAAATTTCAAAATTTTAACCAGATGGTATCGGGTCCCGGCTCTCCTATCCAAATTCTACCCTGGGGTCCCTGACATATGCTGGAGATGTGGCGAACCTGGCGGAACCATGTCCCATATTTGGATCCGATGCCCTCTTTTGAGGCATTTTTGGACACAGGTCTTGGATATACTCCAACGCCTGACGTCCATTAGAATAGAGATCGAGCCGGCCCCTTTACTATTATCCATCCTTCCCCCCCACCTACCCAGATGGCCGGCCTGTCTCGCTAGGTTCATGTTACTGGCGGCCAGGACGGTCATCTCCAGGCTGTGGAAAAACATTACCCTCCCATCACTTTCGTCGTGGCTCCAAGAACTCTCCCACCTCCACAGGATGGAGGAACTGATTGCGGATTCCAGACGTCTGATGGACAAACACCATCGCATCTGGGGCCCGTGGATAAATTTTCTCTCCTCCACTGAATACAGAGACCTACACCTGACCCCCTCCTGATTCCTTACATGTAGGCTGATCGGTTAGTGTTCGACCCCTCATACTGTTTCTTGTATACGGTTGCCACCTGATGCCAACACACCACACCCGAGAGTCCGTCCTGCGCGACCTACGGAGAGGTATGCCTTCACATGTCTCCTTTTCTTTCCCCCACCCCTTTCTTTTCCTCTTTCCTCTTTCTCCCCCCTTACCGCTTTCCCTAGTCATGCTTCATATCCGTTATTATCCTACTCTTGTTGGACTTGTTGTAGTCATGGTTCGCACATACTAATAGATATGCCACAGAATACACTTTAGAACTGTCTTGTTGACTCTCCACCTTGGAACTAGGATATATTGCTATCATCTTAACTATAGGGATACTGAGCCCAGACACCTGCGAGTGTCTTGGCATCTGTTTGTGTTTGTGTTTTTGCTTTATTACTGTGCAAAACTTTAATAAATCTTACTATTGAAAAAAAAAAAAAAAAAAAAAAAGCCAAATAAGTATGCTTAACCCCTTAACCCCTTAAGGACTGAGCCCTTTTTCGGAATTCTGACCACCGTCACTTTCAGCGTTAATAACTCTAAAACGCTTTTACCGAATATTCTGATTCTGAGATAATTTTTTCGTGACATATTCTACTTTATTTTGGTGGTAAATTTTCGGCGTTACTTGCATCCTTTCTTGGGGAAAAATCCCAAAATTTCATGAAAATTTAGCATTTTTTTAACTTTGAAGCTCTCTAATTGTAAGGAAAATGGATATTCCAAATACATTTTATTTTTCTTCACAAATACAATATGTCCACTTTATGTTGGCATCATAAAATGGACATATTTTTACTTTTTTTAAAAAATTAGAGGGCTTCAAAGTAGAGCAGCAATTTTCAAAAATTTCATGAAAATTGCAAAATCTGAAGGGACAGATGTTACAGAACTAAAACTCCCAGCATGCCTGGGCGGTCTAGGCCTGCTGAGAGTTGTAGTTTGGCAACATCCGGAGGGCTACCGTTTGGGCACCACTGTAACAGTGGTCACCAAACTGTGACCCTCCAGATGTTGCAAAACTACAACTCCCAGCATGCCCAGACAGCCTTTGGCCTGAGCCGTGATCTCCGGTGGATGTCTGCGATGATCGCCGGGCCCCACGCATCTTCCCCTCAGGTACAGGCATCCATTTCCCTCCCCCCCCCCCCCCCCTGTTCTGCCCGAAATCCAGGGGTGGGCAGAATGGGGGGTTTCAACGGCAACCCCCTGTCCTGCGCTGCCATTGGTCAGAACTCAGTTCTGACTAATGGCAGGGGATAGGAAGAGATCGCAGCACTGCGACCTCACTCCTATCCCTTAGGATGATCGGGGCTGTCACTGGCAACTCCGATCATCCCTATTTTCCGGGTGATCGGGTCACCAAAGACCCAATCAGCCCTGAATTGGAGAAAATCTCATGTCTGAATTGACATGAGATTTTCTCGGATCGCCGACATGGGGGGGTCTCAGGACCCCCCTCGGCGATGTGCCGGGATGCCTGCTGAATGATTTCAGCAGGCATCCCGATCCAGTCCCCAATCGGCTAGCTGCGGGGACCGGAATTCATACGCCCTCAGTCCTTAAGTACTTTAAAACGGGGGCGTATGGATACGTCCGCCGTCCTTAACAGGTTAAGGACGCAGGGTTTTTCCGATTTAGCATTTTCATTTTTTCCTCATCACCTTCTAAAAATCATAACGCTTTAAATTTTGTACCTAAAATTACATTCTATGGCTTATTTTTTGCGCCACCAATTCTACTTTGCAGTGACATTAGTCATTTTACCAAAATATCCATCGTAGAGCATCAAATTTGTGCGACAAAATTGAAGAAAATATGCCATTTTGTAAATTTTGGGGGCTTCCGTTTCTACGCAGTACATTTTTCGGTAAACTTTATTCTGTAGGTCCATACGGTTAAAATGATACCCTACTTATATAGGTTTGATTTTGTATTACTTCTAAAAAAAAAATCAAAACTACATGCAGGAAAATGTATACGTTTAAAATTGTAATTTTCGGATCCCTATAACTTTTTTATTTTTTTATCTGTATCATTTTTATATTGATCGGACTTTTCAATTGCTTTTTATTCATTTTTTCATGATATAAAAAGTGACCAAAAATACGCTATTTTGGACTTTGGAATTTTTTTGCGCATACGCCATTGACTGTGCGGTTAATTTAATGATATATTTTTATAGTTCGGACATTTCCACACATATCGATACCACATGTGTTTATTTTTATTTACAGTTTTTTGTTTTTTTTATGGGAAAAATTATCTTTATTAACTTTTTTTCACACTTTTATTTTTTTTTAGTAGTGTAAACGCCCCTCCCACCCCTAGTGGCTATTACACTGCACATACCGATCTCATACACAGATCATTTCCGTGCATTAACTCAGCAAAGATCAGTCTTATCGGCGGTCAATTGCTGAAGCATGGATTTCAGGCTTGGAGCAATCAATCGCTGATTGGACACGACGGAGGCAGGTAAGGGGACCTCCACTCGCGTTCTAGCTGATCGGGACATCGCGATTTCACCGCGATGGTCCTGATCAGCCAGACTGAGCTGCCGGGAAGCGTTTACTTTCATTTCAGACACGGCGATCAATTTTTAACACCGCGTCTAAAGGGTTAATAGCGCGCAGCACAATGATCAGTACGCCCTGCATCCTTAAGAGGTTAATATCACCCGATAATTTTTTTTGCACCTTGATCTGTAGTTTTATAGCTGCAACTTTTGCGCATATATGAATTTTTTTAACACTTTTCACAAACTTTTTTTCTGGGATTTGATGTGACCAAAAATCAGCAATTTTGGACTTTGATATATGCATAGCATTACTTGATGTGATCGGCACTCTGCCAATGGAGTCTGGAGAAGGCCTCCAGCTGCCAGGCATAATGATTGTCCTCCCCTGAGTCACATTGTAGGGGGGGAGGGGGGCCGATTCAACAGGTAACATTCACAGCTCTCACTGCTCTTGTCAGTGTAAATGTTGTGATGGTAGCATTTAGGAGGTTAATGACCAACATCAATGTACACTTCATAAACTCACTGCACTGCACAACATACATGTACAGCATGGTGCATTAAGTATGAGTATGTCTAATGTCGTCTAAGTCTTTGGTCACCTTTTAGCATCCTTATAGCAAACTGCTGCTTTATCTTCAATTTCTGCTCAAATAGCACTTTAGAGTCCTGCAGTAGCACTTCTCCCTTCACATACCATCTATAGTGTACTGTACATAATACCCCAGTGCAGAGTTAGCCTCTTCAGTCCAGTGCATTTTCACCAGTACTACATCTTGGCACAGCAAAGAGAACCAGGTGATGTACTGTACTCTGCTTGGCCAGAAAAGAAAAGGAAAGAGGAAAAACCTGCATGTGTGTACAACTTGCAATCAACCCAACTCTGGTCCTGTTCCCTGTAATGGAGAGAATAAGAAAGAGCTGTGAACCATACAGGGAACTCTCAGGGGTTATTCAAAAATTGAACAACAGAAGTAATTTCTTTCAAAGACTGTTCCTTGTCTGTCTTCAAGTTGGGTGTGGTTCTGCGGCTCAGTTCCATTGAAGTGAAGGGAGCCAAGTTGAAATACCACACCCAAAGAGGAGACAGACAGGTTGCGATCTTTAACCCCTTAAGGACTGACCCATTTTTTTAAATTTGTCATGTGTCTCTTTAACCCCTTAAAGGGGTACTCCGCCCCTAGACATCTTATCCCCTATCCAAAGGATAGGGGATAAGATGTCAGATCGCCGCGGTCCCGCTGCTTGTGACCCCCGGGATTGCCGCTGCGGCACCCCGCTGTCATTACTGCACAAAGCGAGTTCGCTCTGCACGTAATGACGGGCAGTACAGGGGCCGGAGCATCGTTATGTCACGGCTCCGCCCCTCGTGCCGTCACGGCCCGCCCCCCTCAATACGAGTCTATGGGAGGGGTCATGGCAGTCGTCACACTCCTGCCATAGACTTGTATTAAGGGGGCGGCTGTGATGTCACGAGGGGCGGGGTCATGACATCACGCTGCCCCATCCCCTGTATCGCCCGTCATTACGCACAGAGCGAACTCGCTCTGTGAAGTAATGACAGCGGGGTGCCGCAGCGGGGATCCCGGGGGTCCCCAGCAGCGGGACCACGGCGATCTGAGATCTTAGGGGATAAGATGTCTAGGGGCGGAGTACCCCTTTAAGGACACAGCTCATTTTCACCTTAAATGGGCACTGTCACCAACTTTATTTTTTGATATGTTGTAGTACTTATGTACTACAACATATCTCCAATATACTTTTATTATTATTTTTTTTCATTAAAAAGGTTTAATTTACATTTAAAAATCGGCTACTGAAAAACGACTGATTTTGGAGTGGCAATCAGTCCTTTTTCAGTTAGGCTGCACTCACTCCCTGCCTGTCAATCAGACAGGCGGGAGTGAGCGCATTGGCTCCCCGGCCACTGGTTGGGAGGCCACACCTCCCGCACATCGCCGCCGCCGCCTCGTTGCCACCGCTGTCCCTGCACGCCCGCTGCCGGACTCTGCAGTAACTGCAAGTGTAATGAGGGAATGGGGTATGCGGGGCGGGGGGGGGGGAGGAGGGAACCGGCTAGTGCCGTAGCGTGGGGGGGGGGTGGGGACGGCCTAGCAACAAAAAAAAATAGGATAGTGGGAGCTACCCTTTAACTACGCAGCCCTTTTTTGAAAATCTGACCACTGTCACTTTATATATAAATAACTCTGGGGTGCTTTTACCTTTCATTCTGATTCCGATATTGTTTTTTTTTGTGACATATTCTACTTTAACATACTTGTAAATTTTCATCATTACTTGCATCCTTTCTTGGTGAAAAATCCCACAATTTCATGAAAATTTTGAAAATTTTGCATCTTTCTAACTTTGAAACTCCGCCCGGCCTGCAGCACCACTGGCTAATGAATATTCATACGTTGTCTTACACTCTCTGTCTCATCTCGGCCGAGTCCTGGACGATACTGCCCATGCGCAGGATTTCCTACTATACCCGGAAGCGGTGTTCAGCATTGCTTCATTTGTCCGGAGCAGCGCTGGAGTAAGGGTGCATGTGCAGTATCGTCCAGGACTCGGCCGAGATGAGACAGAGAGTGTAAGACAACGTATGAATATTCATTAGCCAGCGGTGCTGCGGGCCGGGCAGCGGTTACGTCACAGTGCTAGTTGAAGGCAGTAAACCCGCCCGTGCCAGTTAGCAGCTAATTTGAATATACCTAAAACCAGCTATAACGAGCGAACGGCACAGCGGATCCGGGCAAGGTAGGACTCAAAATGTTCAGCGTCACCCACACTATCCACAGATACCCGTGGATAGTGTAGGACAAAACATATGACAGTTTTCCTTTAAAGTTCACGAACATCCAATTTTTCACCAACATTTCTAAATCTGAATTTTTCAGGGACCAGTTCAGTTTGAAGTGGAGTTGAAGGGCTTTCATGTCAGAAGTACCCCATATATTACCCCATTATAAAAAAAAACTGCACCACTCAAAGTATTCAAAATGACATTGAAAAAGTTTGTTTACCCTTTAGGTGTTTCACAGGAATAGCAGCAAACTGAAGGAGAAAATTCTAAATCTTCATTTTGTACACTCGCCTGTTCTTGTAGAGCCATTTTTTGAATTTTTACAAGGGGTAAAAGGAGAGAAATCCCCCCAAAATTTGTAATTCCATACCTCATGTGTGGACGTCAAGTGCTCTGCTGGTGCACTACAATGCACAGAAGAGAAGGAGTCACATTTGGCTTTTGGAAAGCAAATTTTGCTGAAATGGTTTTTGGGGGGCATGTCGCAATTAGGCAAGCTTCTATGGTGCCACAACAGCAAAGAAAAAAAAACACATGGCACAATATTTTGGAGACTACACGTAACAAGGGGTACAGCGAGCCTTAACACCAAACAGATGTTTGACGACTTTTCGTTAAAGACAGATGTGTAAATGAAGATTTTTAAAAAATTCACTATAATGCTGTTTTCCCCCAAATGTAAAATTTTTATAAAGGGTAATAGGAGAAAATGCCCCCCCCCCCCAAAAAAAAATTTATAACCCCATTTCTTATGAGTATGGAAATACCCCATGTGTGGATGTCAAGTACTCTGCTGGCACACTACAGTGCTCAGAAGAGAATGAGTGCCGTTGAGCTTTTGGAGAGAGAATTTGTCTGGAATAGAAGTCGGGGACCATGTGCATTTACAAAGCCCCCATGGTGCCAGAACAGTGGACCCCCCCCCCCTACCGCCCTCACATGTGTACCCATTTTGGAAACTACCCCTCACAGAATTTAATAAGGGGTGCAGTGAGCATTTACACCCCATTGGCATTTGACAGATGTTTGGAACAGTGAGCTGTACAAATTAAAATTTAAATTTTTCATTTTTACGGACCACTGTAAATGCTCACTGCACCCCTTATTACATTACGTGAGGGGTGTAGTTTCCAAAATGGGGTCACATGTGGGGGGTTCCATTGTTCTGGCACCATGGGTGCTTTGTAAGCACACGTGGCCTTCATTTCCGGATAAATTTTCTCTCCAAAACCCCAATGGTGCTCTTTCTATTCTGAGCATTGTAGTGAGCCCGCAGAGCACTTTACTTCCACATATGGGGTATGTTCTTACTCAGAAGAAATGGGGTTACAAAATTTAGGGGGCTTTTTTCCATTGTGAAAATGAAAAATTTAGGGTAACACCAGCATTTTAGTGAAATTATTTTTTTTTTCATTTTACCATCCAACTTTAACGAAAAATGTGTCAAACACCTGTGGGGTGTTAAAGGGGTACTCTGCTGCTCAGCGTCATGCGGGGGCAGGGCTATGACATCACAAGCTCCCGGCGCCGGCTCCAGCATTCAGAATAATTTGTTCCAAACGCTGAGCAGCTCACTGTACATGTTTATTTTTTTGCGTTTATGTCAGAACCACTGTAAATTGATATAATGCACTCTCACTCCATAGCCATGTACTCAGGAGAGATTGCGTTACAATGTTTGGTAGTCTTTAGTATAAATAAATACATTTTTTTCACTAACATGCTGGTGTGGACCCCAACTTTTCCTTTTTATAAGGGGTAAAAGGAGGAAAAGCCCCCCAAAATTTGTAAAGCAATTGCTCCCGAGTATGGAAATATCCGATATGTGGCCCTAAACTGTTTCCTTGAAATACAACAGGGCTCTGAAGTGAATGCGCATTTGAGGCCTAAATTAGGGATTTGCATAGGGGTGGACTCGGATGCAAGCGTTACATTTGGCTCCGCTATCAAAAATATTCTATGCCAGTGATTCCCAAACAGGGTGCCTCCAGCTTTTGCTAAACTGTCAGCATGCCTGGACAGTCAATAGCTGTCCGTAAATGCTGGGAGTTGTTGTTGTTTTGCAACAGCTGAAGGCTCCGTTTTGGAAACACTGCTGTACCGTACGTTTTTCATTTTTATTGGGGGGGGGGGGACAGTGTAAGGGGGTATATATGTACTGTCCTTCATTTTGTGTTATTGTAATTAGCTGTTGTAAAACTACAACTCCCAGCATGCACTGACAGACCGTGCATGCTGGGAGTTGTACTTTCGCAACAGCTGGGGGCACACTGGTTGGAAAACCTAACTCAGTTACCTAACTCAGTATTTTCCAACCAGTGTGCCTCCAGCTGTTGCAAAACTACAACTCCAAGCATGTACTGATCGCTAAAGGGAATGCTGGGAGTTGTAGTTATGCAACAGCTGGAGGCACCCAACTACATCTCCCAGCATACTGAGACAGCCGTTTGCTGTTCTTGCATGCTGGGATTTGTAGTTTTGCAAGATTTTGAGGGCCACGGTTTAGATACTACCGCACAGTGATCTCCAAACTGTGGCCCTCCAGATGTTGCAAAACTACAAATCCCAGCATGCCCAGGCAGCAAACTGCTATATGGGCATGCTGGGAGTTGTAGTTTTGCAAGATCTAGAGGGCCACCGTTTAGATACCACTGCACAGTGATCTCCAAACTGTACCCTTCTAAATCTTGCAAAACTACAAATCCGAGCATGCCCAAACAGCAAACAGCTGTCTGAGCATGCTGGGAGTTGTATTTTTGCAACATCTGGAGGGCTACAGTTTAGAGACCACTGCATAGGGGTCTCCAAACTGTCGCCCTGCAGATGTTGCTAGGCAACTACTCACCTCCTGCAGCAGGATAGCCGCACAAGCTGGAGGATCTCTGCCCCCCCGCCGCCCATCGCCTCCGATCGGTAAGGGACCTCCACCACCACTCACTTCACGGTTCCCCTGCTCTGCCCGGACTACCGTGGGTGGGCAGAGAGGGGAAACCAAACTATAACCCCTGCCACCTCACTCCTATCCGTTCAGGGGGATCGGGGGTTTCCTGATCTCCCTTATTTTCTGGGTCACTGGAGACCTCTATGACCCGGAATCGCCATAGATTGCTGGTCTGAATTGACGGCTAGCGGCGGGGACCGAAATTCTCACAGACGTACCTGTACGCCCTGCGTCCTTAAGAACTAAGGATGCAGGGCGTACGGGTACACCCTGCATCCTGAAGGGGTTAAATGGTAATAACTTTAGAATGCTTTTTCTGAGCAGAGCGAATCCAAGACTATTTTATCGTGACATATTGTGCTTTATATAAGTGGTGCATTTTTGTTGACCCATGCAGCATTTTTTTTTTTTTACTCCAAAATATTGTGAAAAACTGGAAAATTTATGGAGTTTCTTTTTAATATTATAATTTTTTATTGTGCTCACTGTGTGGTAAAAGTGATGTTATATTTATTCTGTGGGTTGGTACGATTATGGCGATATCCATTTTATAATGCTTTTTATGTTCTTTTTCCTTTTTAGAGCAAAATCCATTTTTCGTCCGAGGCCATTGAGTGAGGGCTTATTTTTTGTGGGACAAGCTGTACTTTTTATTGGTATAATTTTTGCAATAACATGCTACCTTTTGATCTTTTTTATTCCGCTATTTGCCCAAAATTGATGAATTTTGTGCTTTTTTTTTGTTATATTTTTTTCTACGCATTCACCATGCAGGAAACTAGCTTTATAGTACATGACATTACGGACGTGGCAATACCTATTATGTATATGATTTGTGTTTTTTTTTTTATGATAATTCAGGACTTTTTGGGGGCAATTTGTTAATTTTTTTTTACACTTTATACTTTTATTGAAGAACCTTTTATTATTATTTTTTTTATTCACTTTTTTACAGGTTATACTGTGCTGCTGTAAGAGTTAATTTGGGTTTGCACCTTTCTAACATACTTCATAACATTTAGTGTTAAAGGGGTACTCCTGTGGAAAACTTTTTTTTTTTTTTTAAATCAACTGGTGCCAGAAAGTTTAACAGATTTGTAAATCACTTCTTTTAAAAATTCTTAATCCTTCCACTACTTTTTAGGGGCTGTATACTAAAGAGAAATACAAAAAAGAAATGCATTACCTCTGATGTGCTCTCTGCTGACCTCTGCTGTCCATTTTAGGAACTGTCCAGAGCAGGAGAAAATCCCCATAGCAAACATATGCTGCTCTGGACAGTTCCTAAAATGGACAGCAGAGAGCACTGTGGTCATGACATCAGAGGAAATGCATTTCTTTTTTGGATTTCTCTTTAGTATACAGCCCCTAAAAAGTACTGGAAGGATTAAAGGAACTGGTGGATAGTGCGAGAGACGCTGATTAAACGAGCCCTATCTTGCCCGGATCCGCCTGGCCGTTCGCCCGCAATTGTAGTTTTAATCTATGTGTATATCTTGCTGTAACTGGCACAGGCGGGGCTTCTGCAGCTAACTGGCACTGATGTCAGTGCCGCTTATGAATATTCCTCCTCCCTCCAGTTCTCCCTCTCTTCGCCACTAAGCAGCGCTGATGTCAGTGCCAGTTAGCTGCAGAAGCCCCGCACGTGCCAGTTACAGCAAGATATACACATAGAATAAAACTACAATTGCGGGCGAACGGCCATGCGGATCCGGGTAACGTAGGGCTCATTTTAATCAGCGTCTCCCGCACTCTCCACCAGTACCTGTGGATAGTGCGGTTGAAAAAATCTGACAGTTTTCCTTTAAGATTTTTTTAATAGAAGTGATTTACAAATCTGTTTAACTTTCTGGCACAGGTTGATTTATAAAAAAAAAAGTTTTCCACGGGATTACCCCTTTAAATTAACCCTTAAAAGTTTGGCAACCAGGGGTCCTCCTTCTGGTCCTGCCTGCAGCCCTGCTTGCAGATTGTTTCCTGCAGCAGCCCGGCAAAGACAAAAGTCAGTAACTGCAGGGGGGACCTCAGCTCAGCACAGTGTATAGAGCTAAATATTTCAGCTCCCTTTCTCTTTGAGCTGAGCAAGACTGTAGAGTCATTGTGCCTTCAGTGCATAGTGCCGAATATTGTACTGAATATCTCTGCTCCCATTGGAAGCTGCTGAGCAAAGCAGAGCACACAGTAGAGTTCAGTGCCTAGACCGGTCTCAACCAATCACAGCTATCACTCACTGAACTGTTCTCGGCTGTGTGAAGCAGAGTGAGGGAGGAACTTCTCCCCAGCAGGATTGCAGATGATGTCACGCCTGCTGAGAAACACCACTTCCCAGTCTGTCGAACTCACTGAGACTGAGCAGAAGATACAGAACAATATAAAGGTAGAAAACTAAAAATTATAAAAACAAATGCAGGGTGTGGTTTATCATGATGAGGGGAGGGAACTGGGAGGATTAAAAAATATAAAGAACATGACAGATGACTCTTTAATAACAGTGGTGAGAACACTAGAATTACCTTGTCAGGCAGGTTTATAAAAAATCTTTTGAAACAATGGGAATATGCTAAAGGGAAGACAAATCTAGGGTCTCTTTTATGGGCACTGGGAGAAGTGGAAGTGGTTTTTAGAAAGGGATTTATTATGAGCTGAGTAAATTAGGACAATTAGATATCTTAATTTGAGGAGGAAACTTTTCATATTTTCTGCTGAAAATATTCTTTATGGAAGAGTTTGTTTTACATTGCATACATAGCAATCATAATCTGATTTTCAATCTTGTCCATCTACAAATCCAAAAACACATTTGAAAGATCTTCCCATTTTTAGTTAAATCTTATCATTTGCACTGATATATTTGAAATATTTGCACAGTGAATTAGTGATGTTTTAGGATTAAAATTTTAGCGCTGAAGAATATTTGGTAAGATTTTATTCTGATTGTGGCTTTGATGTAAAGTAGCTACATGTAAATGAATATGTCTTTTGTGACATGTGGGATGAAATGAGTCTTAAACCATTAGTGGCCAAACCTAAAAAGGCTGTAAAAGGGTTGTCCAGAAAAAAAAAAGACAAGGCTGGGGGTGGTGTACAAATAATAGATTGTTCCCAGTACCCCGCAGGTCACTACTCTTTCCTGGTTACTGTGACATCCTGACCTTACATAAAACTGCCCCACCTTGCCAATTACTTTTGCTATGGTGTTCCCCCATAGCCAGTTATTCGCTGTTCAGGGCAGTTCCTGTGGGGTTGGTATGTCACAGAAAATGGGCCGGACTGGGAGTGAAAATAAGCCCAGGTATTTTGGACTAAGCAGCCTATTTTGGTAATGGGTGTGGCTATGTCAAGTCCAAGCCACAAAGGGGAGGAGCCAAATTCCAATCAACGTTGGGTAAAATAGGGTACATTACCAATAGAGATGAGCGAACTTACAGTAATTCGATTTGTCACGGACTTCTTGGCTCAGCGTTTGCTGACTTTAGCCTGCATAAATTAGTTCAGCTTTCAGGTGCTCCAGTGGGCTGAAAATGTTGTATACAGTCCTAGGAGACTCTCTCCTAGGACTGTATCCACCTTTTCCAGCCCACCAGTGCACCTGAAAGCTGAACTCATTTATGCAGGCTAAAGTCATCATCTGCCGAGTCGAGAAGTTTGTGTCGAATCTAATTACTGGAAGTTCGCTCATCTATAATTACCTATAATACAGTATACACAGAGGAAATATTATCACTGTACATATTACCATTATATTTTTAGTGATCAAATTAATGGCATCCTTAATGCTAAGAAATACCAGTAGATACATATCCATTATACCAGAGGCTTAGCTTGCAGCTTCTGGGCCCCGATGGAAAATCTACAACAGGGCCCCCTGTGCTACCTCTATAGTCAGGGCTGTCTTTAACATGGGGCAAAAGGGGCAGCTGCCCTGGGCCCTGTCATTCCTGGGGGGCCCAAAGCAGCTAACCATTTAGCCCCAGTGGCGTCTCCAGAGAGGGGCCAGAGGGGGCAAGGCCTCCCCCCTAAATCAGGCTGTGCCCCCCCCCCTCCCCAATGTAAATGTGCGTAACTAAATTGATGTGGCCCCCCTGGCCAGCCGGACTGCCTGCCAGCCTTCACTCTGCCGCTAATACTATCTAAAGGTGGCTGCTGTTGTACCAACTGAAAGGGGCTGCCGCTAATACTACCTAAAGGGGGCTTCTGTTTATACTACCTACAGGGGGCTCTGTTTATACTACCTAAAGGGGGCTACTGCTATACTACCTAAAGGGGGATTCTGTTAAGACTGCCTAAAGAGGGGCTGATGTTATACTACCTAAATGGGGATTCTGCTATACTACCTAAAGGAGGCTGATGTTATGCTACCTAAAGGGGGACCTCTGCTATACTACCTAAAGGGGGCTTCTGTTAAGACTACCGAAAGAGGGGCTGATGTTATACTACCTAAAGGGGATTCTGCTATACTATCTAAAGAGGGGCTGATGTTATACTACCTAAAGGGGGCTTCTGCTATACTACATAATTGGTGCTTCTCCTATACTACTTAAAGGGGGCTTCTGTTAAGACTACCTAAAGAGGGTGTGATGTTATACTACCTAAAGGGGGATTCTGCTATACTACCTAAAGGGGGCTTCTATTATACTACCTAAAGGGGGCTGATGTTATACTATTTAAATTGGGCTTATGTTATACTACCTAAAGGGGGCTTTGCTATACTACCTAAAGGAGGCTTCTGTTATACTACCTAAAAGGAGCTGATGTTATACTACCTATAGGGGGCAACTGTTTATACTACCTAAAGGGGGCTTCTATTATACTACCTAAAGGGGGCTGCTGTTGTACTAACTAAAAGGGGCTGCAGCTAATACTACCTAAAGGGGGCTGCTGTTGTACTAACTAAAAGGGGCTACCGCTAATACTACCTAAAGGGGGCTTCTGTTTATACTACCTAAAGGGGGCTTCTGTTTATATTACCTGAAGGGGCCTTCTGTTTATACTACCTACAGGGCGCTGCTGTTTATACGACTAAAGGGGTTTGCTGTTTATACAACTAAAGGGGGTTGCTGTTTATACAAATAAAGGGGACTGCTGTTATATTACCCAAAGGGGGCTGCTGTCATATTACCCAAAGGGGGCTGCTGTTGTTACTACCTTAAGGGGGCTGCTGTTATAAAGGGGACAGCTACTTTTACTACTTATAGGGCACTGCTGATACTTCTACCTAAAGAGGGCTGCTACTACTATATACCAGGGCTGCAACTATATACAGGGTACTGCAAGTATATACAGTGGGACTACTATCTACAGTAGACCCTATCTACAAGGAGTACCCCTACTTTTAAGGTCAGCTACTGCCTACAAGGAGTAAGCAGGGGGCTCTACCTACATAATGAGGGAAACCATGTGAGGGGACCTGTCTATCTACTGGAGCAACCTAACTATCTATTGGGGGAGCCTACTTTTACCCCAAACCACTTTTCTACCCATTCTACTATGTGGGACACCAAGGGGGTTATTGTTACTGTTTGGAGTGCTATAGGCGCTAGTAAAGTGCAAAGCCTAAAATGTTTGTCTGGCAGGTTCTGTAGAAATGAGTTATGAAAGGAAGAATTCATCATGATGGTCTGGGCCGGATAGAGAAGAAAAGGAAAGTGATTGACGTCATCTGTGAATCACCAGATGTAACTGTATCTAATCACTTATTTGTCTCAGTATACAGGATTTGGTCAGTAACATTATGGTGGTAATATGTATGGTGATAATATGCATCCTTGTTTACTGGTATTTTTGGTAACATTGGTCTCAGTATACAGGATTTTGTCAGTAACAGTATGATGGTAATATGTATGGTGATAATATTCTTCCTTATATACCAGTGTTATTTGGTAACTAAATTATTTATTTAGATGCACATGTGTCTATCATAGGAAATGTTTAACCTTTGTTAATGTTTGACAGGGAACTGCATTGAATGTAAGTGACATGTCACTTATTTTCCATGTGGACACATGCTTAAGCTGCCTTTGAACTCAAGGGGAGCTTCAAGGTCAAGCTTACCCAATGCTGCATGCAACTCCATGAGATAATTTGCACCCGCAGTGTATAAATGTAGCATTGTTATAATTGCCACCACCCCCCCCCCCCCCTACTTTCATCCTGGCCCTCAATTTCATTGCCCAGGGTCCAATAAAAATTAAAGACGGTCCTGTCTACGCTCCTGCATTATACAATACCATCAGGGTGGTGTCTGATTGGCTCCAAATTTGTCCTGCAACAAGACAACGACCTCAAACATACAGTTAATGTATTACAGAACTATCTTCAGCGTGAAGAAAAACTAGAAGTGATGATATGGCCCCCACAAAGCCTTGATCATCATAGACTTCGATTGGATAGGCATCTGGAAAATAGGACTCTGCCAGGCATTTCTCCTCAAGGAAGAATGACAGTCCAGACCACGCAGAATGGATACAGGAACGGTCCCTTTATTGGTGCAACAACAAGTTTCGAGTCCGAGCAGGACTCTTCGTCAGGCATAGTGATGTCAAACAAAAGCATTGCTTATATGACCATAGGGTAATCACTACCGGGTCAAAAGGTCAGAACATTACATAACACATAAAAGCAGTACAATGAAGCATAATTAAAATAAACCCTTGAGACTTGTATTTATGTTACATAAAATGATGCTTCAACACAAACTAGTTAAAATATAGTGTAATGAAAATATTAGTTATATGAAGACAGGAGGCGAGTATCTTGCATTAAATCTTTCTTTTTAATGCTCATAGCAGAATATTTTAAAACCATTCAAAAACTCAAATTCCAAAGAAAAAACTTTAGAACTACATCTCCCAGCAGCCCTTGTGTCTCTCTTCACCCCTCCTAGCCCGACTGGCTCATATATAAAGGGCTGTCTGGAACCACTCCTCCTCTTTCTTTATGCAGTTGTCAGCACGGCGGGTGTCATCGTGAAGTACAGGAACAAATCCGACTTGTGGTCGTCTGCACACATGGTCAACAGGACCGTAGGAACCTGAACAAACAGGAACAAACCTCATGAACAAGAGAACCGGATTATATCAGCCTCCATAGAGCAGATGAACGCAGTCCACTTCAATAACCTGGAAAAAAGAAAAACAACAAACACCGTGATAGGGTGGGTCGGGAGGGAAGATACTCGCCTCCTGTCTTCATATAACTTATATTTTCCGTCACAAGCTAGGAAAATCTAGATTTATATATCAGACAGGAGGCTCGTATCTTGCAAGTTCAAAGCTGAAAACAATGATAGATAGAAATATATTACAAAACTGACATAGAGACATGTTCCTCTGGGCGGAAATAAAATTGCCGGAACGTCGTCTGAGACGACCAATCAGCAGCCATAAGAAGATCCGACAGAGAACCACCAGACACTACTACTTTAGTAGCCATAGCCCCTCTGGAAGAATGGGCGCCAAACAGGGATACATCAATCCCTGCCATTTCCATAGCTAACCGCACCCACCGGGCTAAAGTGGCTGATGTGACCGGGAGGTGTGGTTGGACATAAGAAATAAGCAATTGATTAGGGTTAGAAGAACGAAGAGGTGCTGTCCTAGACTAATATGCCTGGAGGCAACGAACCACACAAAGTTTGGGATGCGCTGGAAAGTATGGATAGAATACGGACTGAAGACCTGTCTTAGTCCTGCGCACCACGGAGAACTGAACACCACCCGGCGAGAACTGTCGTCGAGTGATATCCAAAGCTCTAACATCAGATACCCTCTTTATAGAGACCAGACATAAGAGGACCGTCAACTTCACAGAGAGAACCTTCAGGGAAAGATCATTGTTGTCTTCCCAAGAGGAGAACATATCCAAAACACGGGAAACATCCCACGTAGAAGTATATTTAGGTCGAGGAGGACGTTTAAATTTTATTCCACGCAGAAGCCTGCAGACTAAAGGATGCTTGCCCACCGGCAAGGAGTCAACCGGATAGTGATAAGCAGAAATAGCAGAGCTATAAACACTTATTGAGCTATACGATTTACCTGAATCGAAAGATTCAGCTAAATAATTAACCACTATCTGTACAGGTGCTTGAAAGGGATTAATTTCCCGTTGAATACACCAACGAACCCAGAGTCCCCAGGCAGATCGATATGCCGATCTAGTCCCCGGGGCCCAGGCCAGGGCGAGGAGATCTCTAGCTGACCTTGAAAGGTCGTTACCTGATTCCGGCACCCCGAAACCAACCAAGCAAGGAGAGGCAGGTTGCCCTCCAGTACTAGGGGATGAAGACCCTTGCTCGGATTCGTCAATATGTGGTCCAGGGCTGGTAATAGCCTGGGAAAGTCTATCGTCATCCCCAGAAGTCGAGGAAACCATGGCTGAGTCGGCCACCACGGGGTGACCAACACTACCGTCGCCCTCTGAATCAATATCTGACAGAGGACCCTCGTGAGCAGTTGGAAGGGAGGGAACGCATAGTGTGTCCCCTCCGGCCAACGTTGGCAGAAAGCATCTACTGCAGACGCTTCCGGGTCGGGCCTCCAACTGTAGAACAGTGGTAACTGGTGGTTGAGGCGAGAAGCAAAAAGGTCCGTATGTAGCGGACCCCAAAGATCTCGCAGAGCCAGGAATATCGACCGATCCAGCATCCAATCGCTGGAGTCTGCCAGATACCGGGAGTTCCAGTCTGCCACGGAGTTGGATGTCCCCGGGATATATTCCGCTATAGGGACAAGGTCGTGGGACAGACAGAAATGCCAGAAGTCGGAAGCTATGTCCGCTAGTACTCTGGACCTCGAACCTCCAAGGCGGTTGATATATTGAACCGCCGCTACATTGTCCATGCGTAACAGCACGCAACAATTGGACTCCTGTGCAAGGAAACTCCTGACCGCGAAAAATGCTGCCAGCAGTTCCAATGCGTTGATATGGAGAAGAGACTCTTCTTCCGACCATATCCCGCCTGTAGATTAATGACCGCAGCGGGCGCCCCATCCCTGCCTGCTCGCGTCCGATTCTATGATCACGTCTGGGCAGGAGTTGAAAATGGACTTGCCATTCCACTCTAAAGCGTGGCCAAGCCACCAACGCAGTTCCTCCACCGATTCCGGACATAGTTGCACTTCGTCCGCATAACGCAAACCTCGCTGGAGGTGCAAGGTCTTGAGTCGTTGGAGTGCCCGATAGTGGAGCGGGGCCGGAAAGATTGCTTGAATGGATGCCGACAGCAAGCCGACTATGCTAGCGATCACCCTCAAGGATACCCGACCCTTGCGTAATACAGCCCTGATTTCTTTGCGGATCAGGGCTAGTTTGGCTTTGGGCAAACATAGAACCGCTCTTCTGGTGTCCACCAGAAAACCTAAAAACTCCATCTCCTGAGCTGGAGACAGAACGGATTTTTCGTGGTTTATAAGAAAACCTAGTTCTTCCAACAGGGAGATTGTCCAATGACAGTGAAGACTGGCTAATTCTCTGGAATGGGACATGATGAGTAAGTCGTCTAGATAAATTATCAGACGTACTCCTCTGCTCCTGAGAGCGGCTACCACGGGTTTCATCAACTTTGTGAAACACCAGGGGGCTGACGACAGACCGAATGGAAGGCACGTGAATTGCCACAGACGGTTCCCCCAGTGAAACCTTAAGAAAGGTTGGGAAGAGTGATGCATTGGTACGGTAAGGTAAGCATCCTTGAGATCTACCTTCACTAGCCAATCTCCGGGGCAACCTTCGGCCACCTTCTTGGCTATAAAGGGACGAGGCCATTCTGACCTTAGCTTATTTCTGTTCACCCGGTCCAATGCCCGCCGGGTCCAGAATTCTATATAAGTAGCCACTTGGGGCAAGGGGGCCCAGTCCCCTGATCGGGGGTGGGATATGTCGTCCGGATTAAAGAAGGGTTGCCCCAACGTATCTAGGATGGCTTCTCCTGATACCTCCGGCTCGGCGACATTAACGTCCGCCATAATGCCCGCATCAATGTCTGACTCGGAGTCTGCGTCCTCCGGTTCTTCAGAGTCCTCAGCTGACTCATCTGACGTATTATAAGAGTCAGGTTTAGTCCGCTTGGCGGATTTATTCCTCTTGTTAGAATACTCCCCGAGGCTCGGGGGTCGCACTGAGTCGTTCTGGATTGTTAATGGTGCGGGTTGACAGTCTGTGGAGGGACCTGTCGGAAGCATAAACTGTACTTCCCCTGCCAGGGAGTCGAGAGGCACGGTGACGTGCTTGCGTTTACGCAGAGCCTTGCTTGGCTTAGGAATGTCTGCCGATGTGGTAGGCAACATTTGATTAGATGCAGAGGCCAGGGCGGCTTGCACCGACTTATTTATGAGATCCTGTATCTGTGAGGCAGAAAGGAATTGTGGGGTCTCAGGGGTTAACAAATCCCCCACAATCAAAGACTGAGAGCTTTCTCCAGCCATACTAATACCCTGAGATTTAGTAGAGCTAATAAGTCTAAGCTTAGAGCACTGGAGTATAGAAGGTATAGGTATAATAGTTATCAGTGCCAGATAAAGAACCCTTACAGTGTTCACTGGTAAGCTAAAAGGTGAAATCTATATTTGTAATGAAGGACCGTGTATGCTCCTGACCTGCTCACACTCGCCGTTCGCACCCGACTGACGAGGTGAGAGGAGGAGCGGAGAAGTATTAACGCTCCGAGCCGAAATATCACGAGAACTCGGCCGAGAGTCTCGTGATAGGACGGGAAACTGAGCGTGCAGCGCAGCGATAGGTCAGTTGCTAGAGGAGGGCACGCCTCCTCCCCACCCTGCCGACAGCGCGCGGAGAAAGATGAAGACGCGAAAGGGAGGAAAATGGCGCTGGTAAGTGAAGAGGGAAATGGGGTGGGAGCGCTGACTATCTGTATGTTACGCTAAACCGGTCCCAAAAGTCGCGTCGGGGACCGCGATCTAAACTGCAATCGCGGTCGGGACACAGGGCAAGAAATAAAGATAGTAAGAATAAAAAGACATATATAAAAAGACATATAAAAGGAATGGGAAACCGAGAAGTAGTACTGAGTAAATCAGTACAGAAGAAGCAATACACAGAATAAATGAGGAAAGAACCATAAAAGAAATACAAATCCAGTAATACTATCACTTAACTGACTGCCATGAGGAGAAAGAAAGAGGAGGAGTGGTTCCAGACAGCCCTTTATATATGAGCCAGTCGGGCTAGGAGGGGTGAAGAGAGACACAAGGGCTGCTGGGAGATGTAGTTCTAAAGTTTTTTCTTTGGAATTTGAGTTTTTGAATGGTTTTAAAATATTCTGCTATGAGCATTAAAAAGAAAGATTTAATGCAAGATACGAGCCTCCTGTCTGATATATAACTATAGTGTCTTAATCCGAGCTGCATGTAAACAAAGCTATGCTTTGTGAATGAAGGTCAAAGCGAGGCTAGTTGTCAGTATCGCCCTGTTTACACTGTGCGCCTCTGACAGCGGGACTGTGATCATGCCCACTTGTCAGATGCGCACCTACCACAGTAAAATGAAGATCAGAGCAAGGCCTGTTGAAAACATAATTATGTTTGTAGTGTGCGATGCTGGCAGCGGGACTGTGATCGTACCCGCTTGTCAGATGCGCACATGACACAGAGTACGGCTATCGCTCGCATAGGACAGAAGGGAGCGCTGATGCTATCGGCTAATGACTACTGAGTGCAATGTGTAACATAGGGGCTGTACTGAGCACAGATCATGCGCAGATGAGCCGGGACGGAACTGGAGGAGCATAGATCATGCGCACGATCTGTGCGGGGCTGAAATGGTGAGCGGATATGTGCGGCGCTTAAGTGGGCATCATAATATGTGTCTTTTGATAAAATACTTATAGCAGGGTGGAGGAGAGTCGGCAGACACTTGTAGCTGGACTGTAGCGATGCTCAGTCTAAACTATAGGATCGTATATAAAAAACAAAGAAAGACAGAAGACGGCACTCACCATCCATATATCGGCCTTAATGTGAGCAAGCAGTGCATATCAGGGGTCGATGGATGTGGCAGAGCGGGCGGGGGGCACACCAGAACAGACTGTGTTCACAGAAACAGTCTGTTCCAGAGTGCCCCCGCCCACTCTGCCACATCCATCTACCCCTGATATGCACTGCTAGCTCATATTAAAGCAAATACCTGGATGGTGAGTGCCATCTTCTGTCTTTCTTTGTGTTCATTAGCATTGTGTTAAATAGTAAAATTAAATTATTAGCACTTCTATTTTTGAACACTTTCTTAATTTGTAGCTTGCCTAAAACGTTTCACAGTACTGTATATTAATATGTAGTTTTTATAAATGAAATAAAATTTCTAGGTAAATCATGGATTTGGAAATACCCCTTCACGATCTATGAAGTACTGGTACGAGGGAAATATGACGTGGGCCCGTGGGTCGGGTGCATGTCATAACTGGCTATCAGCAGCTTATAGCTGGCTCCGATGTCCATCATTTAAATTCCGTGATCCATAGCAATTGCAGCATTAGGAATAGAAAAACAGAGCTAATTTCTTTGAAAAACAGCTCCGCGTCTGTCCCCAGGTTGTGTGTGTGTGTTACAACTTGGCTACATTCTCTTTAATGGAACTGAGCTGCAGAACCTCACCCAACCTGGAGACAGACTGGAAGGGGTTTTTGAAAAAAATTAGCTCTGTTTTTTTAATCCTGGATTTAAGCAATTAAATAATTCTACCACCAGTTGATTTGAAAAAAAAATGTTTTCCACTGGAGTACCCCTTTAAAGGCGTACTCCCGTGGAATACTTTTTTTTTTTTCTAAATCAACTGGTGCCAGAAAGTTAAACAGATTTGTAAATTTACTTCTATTTTAAAAGAAATCTTAATCCTTCCAGTACTTATCAGCTGCTGTATGCTCCACAGGAAGTTATTTTCTTTTTTAATTTCTTTTCTGTCTGACCACAGTGCTCTCTGCTGACACCTCTGTCTGTGTCAGGAACTGTCAAGGTTAAACAGATTTGTAAATTACTTCTCTTAAAAAATCTTAATCCTTCCAGTACTTTTTAGGGGCTGTATACTACAGAAGAAATGCTTTACTTTTTAGTCATGTGGTCATGGCATCAGAGAAATCTAAAAAGTAAAGCATTTCCTCTGTAGTATATAGCCCCTAAAAAGTACTGGAAGGATTACAATTTTTTAATAGAAGTCATTTACAAATCTGTTTAACTTTCTGGCACCAGCTGATTTAAAAAAAAAAAAGTTTTCCACGGGAGTAGCCCTTTTAAGTTACTAAAAACTGTCTTCCTTTAAAGGGGTACTCCGGTGAAAACCTTTTTTCTTTTAAATCAACTGGTGCCAGAAAGTTAAGCATATTTGTAAATTACTTCTATTAAAAAATCTTAATCCTTCCAGTACTTATTAGCTGCTGAATGCTACAGAGGAAATTCCTTTATTTTTGGAACACTGATGACATCACGAGCACAGTGCTCTCTGCTGACATCTCTGTCCATTTTAGCAACCGTGCATGTGCTACGGGCAGCATGGTGGCTCAGTGGTTAGCACTGCTGCCTTGCAGTGCTGGGGCCTTGGGTTCAAATCCCACTAAGGGCAACAATAAATAAAGAGTTATTATTATTATTATAATGACTTCAGCAAAGAGCACTGTGCTTGTAATGTCATCAGAGAGAATTCCAAAAAGAAAACAATTTCCTCTGTAGTATTCAGCAGCTAATAAGTACAGGAAGGATTAAGATTTTTTAAAAGAAGTCATTTACAAATCTGTTTAACTTTCTGGCACCAGTTGATTTAAAAGAAAAAAGGTTTTCACCGGAGTACCCCTTTAAGTTACTGAAAACAGTCTTCCTTCACAGACTCTGTCAGCCGTCACAAAAGCCCTAACTTACAGTAGTTTTTAGAATGTCATTAAATAGTCTCTCTATAAATAGTTCCAGGAGAATATATCCTATTTAAAGAATGCTTCTTATAGTTTGGATGTAGCTCCCTCTTTTTTAAACTATACTTGAGTTAAAGGAAGTTAGTGTAATCCTATGCGCACATTTGTCCTTGTAATGACATCAGAAACACAGGATATCCTTAGTTATTTCCTTATCTATTACCTGCTTCCAAGCTTGTTTTATTGTACAAACATGTTAATTAAAAGCACTAGGCAAAGAGCAAAACTCAAGCTACAGATCCTATTTGTATACGTCAGGTATGAAAAAGCATTTTACTTCTGATAAGATGAGCTTTTTATATGAGCAGTTAGATTTCAATTAGTGATAATAATAACGATAATACATAGGGTAGCTTACATAGAAGTTGATGGGCCAGTCACCAACCAGTCTGAGTGTTTAAATGGACACTGTCATTTTCATACCTGATCTTTTTATACCTAGGCCAGTAACCATGACAAGGGGGCGTCCCCTGCGTCTAGAGGAAAGAAGGTTTCACCATCATCACAGACAGGGATTCTTTACTGTAAGAGTGGTGAGACTATGGAACTCTCTGCCACATGATGTTGTGAGAGTAATAACATTAGAGGTTATGGACACTAGATTGATGGGGATAGAACGTTGATCCAGGGTTTTTTTTGTTTTGTTTTTTTGCTTTCCTTTTTATCAACACAGTACAGTTTTAGGTTGAATGATGGTCTTTTTTCAACCTTACAAACTATGTATTAAACATCATTTTATATATTATGTTCACCATGTTTAATAATGTAACTTTTCAATGTATGTGCTATTAAACAAAATTTATAATAACATGTTTTCTTTCACCCTTTCAATTTTGCACCTAAAAATCCATATGATGGCTTATTTTTTGTGCCACAAATTCTACTTTGCAGTGACATCAGTCATTGTACCCAAAAATCTACGGCGAAACGGAAAAAAAATCATTGTGCGGCGAAATTGAAGAAAAAACGCCATTTTGTAACTTTTGGGGGCTTCCGTTTCTACGCAGTACATTTTTCGGTAAAAATGACACCTTATCTTTATTCTGTAGGTCCATACGGTTAAAATGATACCCCACTTATATAGGTTTGATTTTGTTGTACTTCTGTAAAAAATCATAACTACATGCAGAAAAAGTTATACGTTTAAAATTGTCATCTTCTGACCCCTATAACTTTTTTATTTTTCCGCATATGGGGCGGTGTGAGGGCTCACCATGATCTGAAGTTTTTAGAGGTACCATTTTTGTATTGATCGGACTTTTTGATCGCTTTTTATTCATTTTTTCATGATATAAAAAGCGTCCAAAAATACGTTATTTTGGACTTTGGAATTTTATTGTGCGTATGCCATTGACTGTGCGGTTTAATTAATTATATATTTTTATAGTTCGGACATTTATGCACGCGGCGATACCACATATGTTTATATTTATTTTTATTTACATGGTGTTTTTTTTTTTTTATGGGAAAAGGGGGGTGATTTGAACTTTTATTAAGGAAAGGGTTAAATCACATTTATTAACTTTTTTTTTTATACTTTTTTTTCTTTGCAGTGTTATAGCTTCCATAGGGACCTATAACACGGCACACACTGATTGCCAGCACTGTTCACTGCAAAGCCATAGCTTTGCAATGATCAGTGTTATCGGCGGTCGAATCTCAGGCTTGGAGCAATCAATCGCCGAGGGGACACGCCGGAGGCAGGTAAGAGGACCTCCGCTCGTGTCCCAGCTGATTGGGACACCGCATTTTCACTGCGGTGGTCCCGATCAGCCCTGCTGAGCAGCCAAGCAGCTTTCACTTTCGGTTTAGACACGGCATTCAACTTTGAACGCTGCATCGAAATGGTTAATAGCGCGCGGCACCACAATCGCTGCCGCGCGCTATTAGCCCCAGGTCCTAGCATCAGATGCATGCCGGGACCGACCCGATATGACGCGGGGTCACCGCGTGACCCCGCGTTATATCGCGGGAGCCGGCCAAGGACGTAAATATACGTCCTTGGTCGTTAAGGGGTTAAATGTTAGTGAATGTTTCCCTTTCACAGACATTGTTCCTAATTTACCGTAACCTTCAGATAAACTTGCCTATTAAAGCAGCACTGCAGCCTGATTGCGGGGGGCCCTACCACTGGGACCCCCTGCAATCTCGCATACAGGGACCCGGAACTGCTGCTGCTCTGCGTGACTAATGCTTGTGTTGTCGACCTCACTAAGAAGTCGACAGACACGCTTCCTCTATTCAGCTCTATGAGAGAGACGGGGATGCACGAATGCTGCATCTTCGCCTCTCCCATAGAGATATATGGAGGGGGCATGTCAGCCGCGGAGTCATGCTGCGGTCGACACGCCTCCTGCATGGGGAGAGAAGAGTCAGAGTCGGGGCCACATCCAGGAGATCGAACCCCTCGATATCATACACCAATCCCCTATACTGCGGATAAGTTGTCAAAGGCTGCAGTACTCCTTTGAATTTTAATTTTTTTAGAGCAGGATCCATAACCGGGCTCTGATTGGTTGCTATGGACAACAGGGTCAATTTTTATAGTTAGCAGTTTTGATGAATGAGGTCAACTGTGTGCAAAATAAGATTATAGACTAGAAAGAATCCCCTGGTGCCGAAAGCAAACTATATAGTTGGCTATAGCCCTGTAGTCTTGCCTGTATAGTGGTATAGATTTAAACAGAAGTGGTTCTGCTTTAACCCCTTAAGGACACATGACGTACTGGAACGTCATGTGTCCACTCCCAATCTATAACGCGGGGCCACGGCGTGGCCCCCCGTCATAGCGGGTCGGGCCCGGCCTCTAACAACGGCCGGGACCCGTGGCTAATAGCGCGTGGCATTGATCGCTGTGCCGCACGCTATTAACCCTTTAGACGCGGCGTTAAAAGTTGAACTCCGCGTCTAAAGTGAAACCGAAAGCATGCTGGCTAGCTCAGTGGGCTGTTCGGGATAGCCGCGGCATCCCAAACAGCTTACAGGACAGCGGGAGGGCCCCTACCTGCCTCCTCACTGTCCGATCGCCGAATGACCACTCAGTGCCTGAGATCCAGGCATGAGCAGTCAAGCGGCAAAATCATCGATCACTGATTTCTTATGAGAAACCATTGATCAATGTAAAAGATCAGTGTGATCAGTGTTATAGGTCCCTATGGGAGCTATAACACTGCAAAAAAAAAGTGAAAAAAAAAAGTGACTAAACATCATTTAACCCCTTCCCTATTAAAAGTTTGAATCACCCCCCTTTTCCCATAAAAAAAAAAACCACAGTGTAAATAAAAATAAACATATATGGTATCGCCGCGTGCGGAAATGTCCGAATTATAAAAATATATCGTTAATTAAACCGCACGGTCAATGGCGTGCGCGCAAAAAAAATTCCAAAGTCCAAAATAGTGCATTTTTGGTCACTTTTTATATCATGAAAAAATAATCAATAAGTCCTATCAATGCAAAAATGGTACCGTTAAAAACTTCAGATCACGGCGCAAAAAATGAGCCCTCATGCCGCCCCATACACGGAAAAATAAAAAAGTTATAGGGGTCACAAGATGACAATTTTAAACGTATTAATTTTCCTGCATGAAGTTATGATTTTTTTCCAGAAGTACGACAAAATCAAACCTATATAAGTAGGGTATCATTTTAACTGTATGGACCTACAGAATAAATATCAGGTGTCATTTTACCGAAAAATGTAATACGTAGAAACGGAAGCCCCCAAAAGCCCCCCTCAATTTTGTCTCACAATGATTTTTTTTTCCGTTTCACTGTAGATTTTTGGGCACAATGACTGACGTCATTACAAAGTAGAATTGGTGGCGCAAAAAATAAGCCATAATATGGATTTTTAGGTGCAAAATTGAAAGAGTTATGATTTTTTAAAGGCAAGGAGCAAAAAACTAAAATGCAAAAACGGAAAACCCCCCGGTCCTTAAGGGGTTAAGAAGGGTGCCTAGTGTATTACAATAGATGTAACTTCCTGTCTTATCTCTCTCTTCCTCTTTCTCTCACAGAACATCTGGAATTCCACACTATATATCTATTACTATTATTATGGATCATGTATTACAGTATCTCCTATTTGTTTGATATTGTCATTGTATATCTAGTTCCATATACAATTTTATTTTAATTTAATAATTGCATTTTGGCAATAATCCTCTAAGCTTGAGGGAAGGGCTATCTCCGCTCTTCATTTCCTAGAGGTTTCCTTGACAGGGGTTTTTGCCTATGTTAAAGGAGTACTCCGGGATGTAAAAATTGTGTCCATGACTGCTGGCAGTAAAAAAATAAAGGGATACATACCTGCTGCAGCTCCCCCTGTGCCTCCAGTAACTCGTTTCGGCCTCCGCCGCAATCCTCTTCCTGGTTGCCAGTGGTCGGTGAGTCTCATACTGCACTTGGCCGGCAATAGGCTGAGCGGCAGTGTGCCGTTTTTGGCCCCGGTACCAACACAACACATTGAAAAAATATTTTATTTAATAAAACACTCCCCCACAGCCCTCATTAACCATTTTATTAAAAGAAAATAAATCCAGTTCATCGCTGTAGTCCAATTAATCTGCCATAATCCTCTGCATACACAGATCTGAAGCGAGAAGAAAGAAACCCACAAAAAATGGGTTAGTACTTTTTTGGTGCTCTCCACTGGGGAGAGCGCCCATAATGCAATGTCTTCCCAAACAGGGAGCCTACAATTGTTTCAAAACTAGAACTCCCAGCATGCCCAAACAGGCTGTACGGGCATGCTGGGAGTTGTAGTTTAGCAACAGCCGGAGCCTCCCTGTCTGGGAAGACACCACCAGAGGGGTCTGTTCACATAATGTGCAATGTGAACAGAGCCTCAGACTTACCACCCTTGCTCCTGTCTGTAGCTCCACCCCTAATGACATAATCACAAGGGGCGGAGCTACACTGACCTGGCCGGGACAGGAGCGAGGGAGGTAAGTGGACCTTGTCTTCTGTATACACTATATACAGCTTTCTATAGATAACTGTATATATTGTATACCACACAAAGGTTTAACCTACAGTGCCCAGCAGTGTAAATTAACTTTTTCCTTGCTCGGCTGGCGCATAGCACTCATCTCAGCAGGGGGTTAAGTAAACCAGCAATGTGTATACTGTATGCAGGTTCACTGTAAATTCTTGCTGGGCAGTAGATATATGATGTATATCTACTGCTCAGCATCAGCTGTGCTCCCAGCTCTGTAGCCACACACACAAATAAGTCATGATCAATGCAGGGATAATTTTGCGCTTCCTTATTGACTCCCTGCTAACATCTGGCCATGGTGTTTTTCCCACGGAAAAACACCATGCGGCTGATTGGTGTTTTTTTGGGGCAAAACGCCCCAAAAAAAGCAGGTGGAAACCTAGCCTTACAGAGGTTATTTCAGGTGATTTTAGTACTTACCTGCCAGACAGAAATGGACATGCTTAGGAAGTATCTGTGCTTGTCTTGGGGCTAAATGGGTTTGTTGTCATTCCAGTATAACGCTGCTGATTTCTTTTTGTGAATTTACCATTTCCCTCCCTTCAACTACAATTTCCAAAATTCCTTGTTTGTACATGTGAGGTCATTTTACTCCCTCTCACACACCAGCCACCTCACCCATTGAAGCACAGGTGTGCTGCCTTTCATGCTTTGCTGTGAACAATAGACCAGTGTTTTCTGGCCAGGGCACCTCCAACTGTTGTTTGTATGCTGTTAAAAATGAATACTGGGGCAAACACTACATAATAATTTTGAGACCACCATCAAATACAGGTTTATACACTATATTATGAACTACACAAACTTTACAGCACCTGTAGCATAGTCAAATAAAAAAATAAAAAAATCCTGGAATACCCCTTTAAGGACAGGAATTAGGAATTAGAAAAAAAGGCCATGTTTCAATATCTGCCTCTAATCAGGAAAAAACATTTAAGTAATATATTACCTTTAATACCTGTCATTTAGTTAAAAAAAATATGTCATCATTAATAGGCCAGTGTGAGTGATAACTTCTGTTTGAGGGACAGTCTAAAAAGGAAATATCATTGGCAATGTTGTACTGCTTAGATTTATGCAATCAATTTCATATATAAGGCATCCTGCAGGAATTATTTTACTACAGCAATCTAATGTGATATCTCTTTTAGAGCAGTGTAGTGGGAGCAGAAGTGCAATAAATGAAAACTTAAAATACAGGAAACAATTAGCCATTTGTATTGCGTGTCAAGACTTGGCAAGTCTTCTATTCTAGCAAACAGATATGGCTACAATTCGTGTAGTATTCAAACTCTTTCAGGCTTGTGGCTCAGAATCAAGAACCTTGTGAACACAACAAATACATTGTTAATAGAAACAGACAGTATAAGGCCCCTTTCACACTATACATTCATCCATTTTTTAAGATCTCTTATATGTTCCGTTATGAAAACTCTGAAAATCGGCTGTTAAATGGCTGTTACAAACTCCCATAGTCTATGGGATTTTTACATTATCCGTTTTAACCCATCATAGCCAGTTATTAATAACAGACGTTATTTTGTGATGGGAGAAAGTAACGGGAGAAATAGTTTCAGACTTTATTCAGATGTTTTCATAAGACATGTATTTTATTCAAATATATGTTGATAAGAGTAAATAATACTATCCAGCCTAGAGAAAGAAGGAATCATTTATGTCCTCACTAAACCTTTATCAAGTCATATCTTGTGTGCTGAAGGGGGTAAGATGTTGTATAGGTCTCTTGGATATGAGTATGGGTAATTGTAATGCCAGGGGTTGGCAACCACCAGCATCTATGTGTCCTAACTTTTATCTTAGTCAGGTGACATTCTCTGTGCCATGTCTCGGCCTTCCTCCTTTGAACTATCTCCTGCTGCTTTAGCTATTGCTGTAGTTTCCCCTCTGCCCTCTAGGGGCTGTGTGCAAGCACTGGCTGAGAAATATAGGATACCACCTATAAGGGAGCACTCCTTCCTTCCGGTGGGGCCTAAGCAACATTGTAGTTTACTACAGCGAAGGTTCCTGACTGTATTGCTCCTGTGTTCCAGTGTTTCTGACTTAAGCTTGTTTCCTGACTTTAGAGAAATGATGAGGACTGGGGGCTCACACTATATATATATGTTAATATACAGTCATGGCCGTAAATATTGGCAACTCTGAAATGTTTATTCCCTTTGTGTGTATTGGAACTAAACCAAAAAGGAAGGAAAAAAAGCAAATTGGACATAATGTCACACCAAACTCCAAAAATGGGCTGGACAAAATTATTGGCACCCTTTTTGAATTGATAAATAAGATTTTTTTCAAGCATGTGATGCTCCTTTAAACTCACCTGGGTCAGTAACAGGTGTGGGCAATATAAAAATCACACCTGAAAGCAGATAAAAAGGAGAGAAGTTCACTTAGTCTTTGCATTGTGTGTCTGTGTGTGCCACACTAAGCATGGACAACAGAAAGAGAAGAAGAGAACTGTCTGAGGACTTGAGAACCAAAATTGTGGAAAAATAGATTTGCCTTTGTCCACAGTGCGCAACATTATCAAGAAGTTTGCAACCCATGGCACTGTAGCTAATCTCCCTGGGCGTGGAAGGAAGAGAAAAATTGATGAAAGGTGTCAACACAGGGTAATCTGGATGGTGCATAAGCAGCCCCAAACAAGTTCCAAAGATATTGAAGCTGTCCTGCAGGCTCAGGAAGCATCAGTGTCAGCTTGACATTTAATCCCTTAAGGACCAAGCCCATTTTTACCTTAACCCCTTAAGGACCCAGCCATTTTACACCTTAGGACCAGGGCATTTTTTGCACATCTGACCACTGTCACTTTAACCCCTTAAGGACCCAGCCATTTTACACCTTAGGACCCGGCCATTTTTTGCACATCTGACCACTGTCACTTTAAACATTAATAACTCTGGAATGCTTTTAGTTATCATTCTGATTCCGAGACTGTTTTTTCGTGACATATTCTACTTTAACATAGTGGTAAATTTTTGTGGTAACTTGCATCCTTTCTTGGTGAAAAATCCCAAAATTTGATGAAAAATGTAAAAATTTTGCATTTTTCTAACTTTGAAGCTCTCTGCTTGTAAGGAAAATGGATATTCCCAAAAAAAAAAAATGTTTATTCACATATACAATATGTCCACTTTATGTTTGCATCATAAAATTGATGAGTTTTTACTTTTGGAAGACATCAGAGGGCTTTAAAGTTCTGCAGCAATTTTCCAATTTTTCACAAAATTTCCCAAATCACAATTTTTCAGGGACCAGTTCAGGTTTGCAGTGGATTTGAAGGGTCTTCATCTTAGAAATACCCCACCAATGACCCCATTATAAAAACTGCACCCCCCAAAGTATTCAAAATTACATTCAGTCAGCATTTTAACCCTTTAGGTGTTTCACAGGAATAGCAGAAAAGTGAAGGAGAAAATTCACAATCTTCATTTTTTACACTCGCATGTTCTTGTAGACAAAATTTTTGAATTTTTACAATTGGTAAAAGGAGAAAATGAATTGTTATTTTTGTAGCCCAATTTCTCTCGAGTAAGCACATACCTCATATGTCTATGTAAAGTGTTCGGCGGGCGCAGTAGAGGGCTCAGAAGCGAAGGAGCGACAAGGGGATTTTGGAGAGTACGTTTTTCTGAAATGGTTTTTGGGGGGCATGGTGCATTTAGGAAGCCCCTATGGTACCAGAACAGCAAAAAATCCCCACATGGCATACCATTTTGGAAACTAGACCCCTTGAGGAACGTAAAAAGGAATAAAGTGAGCCTTAATACCCCACAGGTGTTTCACGACTTTTGCATATGTAAATATGCAATTTGTGCATAATATAATTTGTTTCACTAAAATGTGTTTCCCCCCAAATTTCACATTTTTGCAAGGGTTAATAGCAGAAAATACCCCCAAAATTTGTAACCCCATCTCTTCTGAGTATGGAGGTACCCCATAAGTTGACCTGAAGTGCACTACGGGCGAACTACAATGCTCAGAAGAGAAGGAGTCATATTTGGCTTTTTGAGAGCAAATTTTGCTCGGGGGCATGTCGCATTTAGGAAGCCCCTATGGTGCCAGGACAGCAAAATAACCCCCACATGGCATACCATTTTGGAAACGAGACCCCTTGAAGAACGTAACAAGGGGTACAGTGAGCATTTACAACCCACTGGTGTCTGTCAGATCTTTGAAACAGTGGGCTGTACAAAATGTTTTATTTGCACAGCCCATTGTTCCAAAGATCTGTCAGACACCAGTGGGGTGTAAATTCTCACTGCACCCCTCATTACATTCCGTGAGAGGTGTAGTTTCCAAAATGGGGTCACATGTGTTTTTTTTTGCATTTGTCAAAACCGCTGTAACAATCAGCCACCCCTGTGCAAATCACCTCAAATGTACATGGTGCACTCTCCCTTCTTGGCCTTGTTGTGCGCCCCCAGAGCACTTTGCGCCCACGTATGGGGTATCTCCGTAGTCGGGAGAAATTGCATTACAAATTTTGGGGGGCTTTTTTCCCTTTTACCTCTTGTCAAAATGAAAAGTATAGGGCAACACCAGCATGTTAGTGTAAAAAATTAATTTTTTTACACTAACATGCTGGTGTAGACCCCAACTTCACCTTTTCATAAGGGGTGAAAGGAGAAAAAGCCCCCCAAAATTTGTTAGGCAATTTCTCCCGAGTACAGCGATACCCCATATGTGGCCCTAAACTGTTGCCTTGAAATACGACAGGGCTCCAAAGTGAGAGCGCCATGCGCATTTGAGGCCTGAATTAGGGATTTGCATAGGGGTGGACATAGGGGTATTCTACGCCAGTGATTCCCAAACAGGGTGCCTCCAGCTGTTGCAAAACTACAGAGGACTACAGTTTGCAGACCACTAATACAGCTGCAAAACTACAACTCCCAGTATGCCAAAACTGTCCAGGCATGCTGGGAGTTGTAGTTCTGCAACATCTGAAGGGCCAGATGTTACATAACTACAACTCCCAGCATGCCTGGACAGTAAGGGCATGCTGAGGATGTGTATTTTTGCAACATCTGGAAGGGCACAGTGGTCCAAAAACTGTGGACCTCCAGATGTTGCAAAACTGCAACTCCCAGCATGCCCAGACGCCAAGGGCTGTCTGGGCATGCTGGGAGTTGTAGTATACAGGGTCCCATTACAGCAATGCATGTGGCTTTACGGCGACGTGCATTGCTGTAAAGGGCCCGACCGTGGCTGAAGATCTACTCACCTGTCGCCGCCGCCGCCGTCTTCATCGCCGGGATCCGGGTCTTCAGGGACGAGGTAAGTACCAGGGCCAGGCCCCAGCACTCCCCCGTCCCCCGCCGCGTCCTCCGGTCTTCCTCCCATCCTCTCCAGACTTCCAGGGGCCGGGCAGGGCGGGAGGAAGTAACCCCCCCCCCCCTGCGATTGGTCGGTTAACTAACCGACGGATCGCAGGGGATCGGAGGAGGTGGCAGGCTTGCCACCTCGCTCCTAGGCTCCAGCATGGTCCTGGCTGTCTGTGACAGCCGGGATCATGCAAAATTACTGGGCGGTCGGGTCCCAGAGACCCGATCAGCCCGGTATCGCCGCAGATCGCAACGGCGATTTCCCTTGCGATTTGCGGTGATCGCCGACATGGGGGGCCTACATGGCCCCCCTCGGCGTTTGCCCTGGATGCCTGCTGAAGGATTTCAGCAGGCATCCGATTTCGTTCTCTGCCCGGCGCGCGGCAGGGACCGGAAACCGCCAGGGCGTAAGTTTACGCCCTGGGTCCTTAAGTACCAGGGCGCCGGGGCGTAAAATTATGCCCTGGGTCCTGAACAGGTTAAGCATTAATAACTCTGGAATGCTTTTAGCTTTCATTCTGATTCCGAGACAGTTTTTTCGTGACATATTCTACTTTAACATAGTGGTAACATTTTGTGGTAACTTGCATCCTTTCTTGGTGAAAAATCCCAAAATTTTATAAAAAATTAGAAAATTTAGCATTTTTCTAACTTTGAAGCTCTCTGCTTGTAAGGAAAATGGATATTCCCCCCAAATTTTTTTTATTCACATATACAATATGTCTACTTTATGTTTGCATCATAAAGTTGACATGTTTTTACTTTTGGAAGACACCAGAGGGCTTCAAAGTTCAGCAGCAATTTTCCAATTTTTCACAAAATTTTCAAACTCACAATTTTTCCGGGACCAGTTCAGGTTTGAAGTGGATTTCTTCATCTTAGAAATACCCCACAAATGACCCCATTTTAAAAACTGCACCCCCCCCCCCCCCCCAAAGTATTCAAAATGACATTCAGTCAGCGTTTTAAGGCTAAGTCTCCACTTGTTTTTTTTTTTTGCAAAACGCAAAGAAAAACGCCAATTCTGCCGCATGGCGTTTTTTTGGTCAAAAAACGCTGCGGTCAGATGTTAGCTGTAAGTTAAGAATTCCACTTTGCGTTTTTTCACTTTGGCGTTTTTTTAATCCTTTTGGCGTTTTTTCACTTTTCCTGCGTTTTTTTCCGCTCTTTGGCGTTTTGGAAAAAACGCTGTAGTTCCCTCAAACCGGAGGGAGTGAGAAAAGTCTATGGGAGTGAGAAAACGCCAAGAAAAACGCTATGTGGATTTTAACTTTGGCATTTTTGCAGGCGGTTTTTAATCTTTTTTGGACTTTAGCGATCCAAAAAAGTGATGTAGATAGCTGTTTTTAATAAAATTTCGTAGGGTACCATTAATATTTTTTGTTAAAAAATATACAGTAGTGAAGGAAAAAATTGTATCTAACGAAATGTATATTATTGAAAAAAAAAAACTATTACTTTTACTATTACTAAAAACGCAGTGCAAAAAACCAAGTGGAGACTTAGCCTCACCCTTTAGGTGTTTCACAGGAATAGCAGCAAAGTGAAGGAGAAAATTCACAATCTTCATTTTTTACACTTGCATGTTCTTGTAGACCCGATTTTTGAATTTTTACAAGGGGTAAAAGGAGAAAATGTATACTTATATTTGTAGCCTAATTTCTCTCAAGTAAGCACATACCCCATATGTCTATGTAAAGTGTTCGGCGGGCGCAGTAGAGGGCTCAGAATCGAAGGAGCGACAAGGGGATTTTGGAGAGTACGTTTTTCTGATTTTTTATTTTTTAATTTTTACAAGGGGTAAAAGGAGAAAAAGCCCCCCAAAATGTGTAACCCAATTTCCCTCGAGTAAGGAAATACCTCATATGTGAACGTAAAGTGCTCTGTGGGTGCACTAGAGGGCTCAGAAGGGAAGGAGCGACAATGGGATTTTGTGAGTGGGATTTTGTGAGTTTTTCTGAAATGGTTTTTGGGGGGCATGTCACATTTAGGAAGCCCCTATGGTGCCAGAACAGCAAAAAAAAAACACATGCCATACCATTTTGGAAACTAGACCCCTTGAGGAATGTAACAAGGAATTAAGTGAGCCTTAATACCCCACAGGTGTTTCACGACTTTTGCATATGTAAAAAAAAATAATAATAATTTTCACTAAAATGTGTGTTTCCCCCCAAATTTCACATTTTTGCAAGGGTTAATAGCAGAAAATACCCCCCACAATTTGTAACAACGTCTCTTCTGAGTATGGAGGTACCCCATAAGTTGACCTGAAGTCAACTACGGGCGAACTACAATGCTCAGAAGAGAAGGAGTCATATTTGGCTTTTTGAGAGCAAATTTTGCTCGGGGGGCATGTTGCATTTAGGAAGCCCCTATGGTGCCAGGACAGCAAAAAAAAAAACACATGGCATAACATTTTGGAAACTAGACCCCTTGAGGAACATAACAAGGAATAAAGTGAGCCTTAATACCCCACAGGGGTTTCACGACTTTTACATATGTAAAAAAAAAAAAAAAAAAAATGTCTTCACTAAAATGTGTGTTTCCCCCCAAATTTCACATTTTTGCAAGGGTTAATAGCAGAAAAGACCCCCCAAACATAACAAGGGGTACAGTGAGCATTTACCCGCCACTGGTGTCTGTCAGATCTTTTTTTTAATTTTTAAAGGGGTTATCCAGGAAAAAAACTTTTTTTTATATATCAACTGGCTCCAGAAAGTTAAACAGATTTGTAAATCACTTCTATTAAAAAATCTTAATCCTTTCAGTACTTATGAGCTTCTGAAGTTAAGGTTGTTCTTTTCTGTCTTACTGCTCTCTGATGACACGTGTCTCGGGAAATGCCCAGTTTAGAAGCAAATCCCCATAGCAAACCTCTTCTAAACTGGGCGGTTCCCGAGACACGTGTCATCAGAGAACACTTAGGCAGAAAAGAACAACCTTAACTTCAGAAGCTCATAAATACTGAAAGGATTAAGATTTTTTAATAGAAGTAATTTACAAATCTGTTTAACTTTCTGGAGCCAGTTGATATATATATATATATATATATATATATATATATATATATATAAGTTTTTTCCTGGAATACCCTTTTAATTTGCACAGCCCACTGTTCCAAAGATCTGTCAGACACCAGTGGGGTGTAAATGCTCACTGCACCCCTCATTACATTCTGTGAGGGGTGTAGTTTCCGAAATGGGGTCACATGTGTTTTTTTTGTGTTTGTCAAAACCGCTGTAACAATCAACCACCCCTGTGCAAATCACCTCAAATGTACATGGTGCACTCTCCCTTCTGGGCCTTGTTGTGCGCCCCCAGAGCACTTTGCTCCCACATATGGGGAGAAATTGCGTTACAAACTTTGGGGGGCTTTTTTCCCTTTTACCTCTTGTCAAAATGAAAAGTACAGTGGTCCCTCAACATACGATGGTAATTCGTTCCAAACGACCCATCGTTTGTCAAATCCATCGTATGTTGAGGGATCCGTGCAATGTAAGGAAGCTGTATAGGAAGCTGTACTCACCTGTCCCCGCCGCTCCAGACCAGGTCCTCACTGCTCCCGATGCTGTCCCAGGGGCTCCCGATGCTGTCCCGCTGCTCCGGTGTCTTCTTCGCGATCCTCCAGCTTCTTCCGCATCTTCTGCAGGGTCCGGGCCTCGCTTTCTGGTGACGTTATTACGCTGCTGCGCCGTCCCGGCGTGCGTAGTGACGTAATAACCACGCCGGAAAGTGAGGCCCGGACCCTGGAGAAGATGCGGAAGATGCCGGAGGATCGCGAAGTGGACCCGGAGCAGCGGAAATAGGTAAGCGAACCTGCCCGGGATGCTTAAACTGCTATCCAACAGCAGCTTAAGCATTTTGCGCTGTCGGATAGCAGTTAATGCGTTGGCCCCGACATATAAAAGCATCGTATGTTGATGCTGACATTGACATGCGATGGCCTCTGAGAGGCCATCGTATGTCGATTTTATCATATGTCGGGGCCATCGCAGGTCGGGGGGTTACTGTATAGGGCAACACCAGCATGTTAGTGTAAAAAAATTATTTTTTTACACTAACATGCTGGTGTAGACCCCAACTTCACCTTTTCATAAGGGGTGAAAGGAGAAAAAGCCCCCCAAAATTTGTTAGGCAATTTCTCCCGAGTACAGCGATACCCCATATGTGGCCCTAAACTGTTGCCTTGAAATACGACAGGGCTCCAAAGTGAGAGAGCGTCATGCGCATTTGAGGCCTGAATTAGGGATTTGCATAGGGGTGGACATAGGGGTATTCTACGCCAGTGATTCACAAACATAGTGCCTCCAGCTGTTGCAAAACTCCCAGCATGCTTGGACAGTCAACGGCTGTCCAGCAATACTGGGAGTTGTTGTTTTGCAACAGCTTGAGGCTCCATTTTGGAAACAGTGGCGTACCAGACGTTTTTCATTTTTATTGGGGAGGGGAGAGGAGAGGGGCTGTGTAGGGGTATGTGTATATGTAGTGTTTTTTACTTTTTATTTTATTTTGTGTTAGTGTAGTGTAGTGTTTTTAGGGTACAGTCACACGGGCGGGGATTACAGCGAGTTTCCCGCTGCAAGTTGGAGCTGCCGCGCAAAATTTGCTGCATCGCAAACTTGCAGCCTGATACTCACTGTAAGCCCCCTGCCCATTTGAATGTACCCTGTATATTCAAAGTGTGGGGGGGGGGGGGACCTCCAGCTGTTGCAAAACTACAACTCCCAGCATGCACGGTCTATCAGTGCATGCTGGTAGTTATAGTTTTGCAACAGCTGGAGGCACACGGGTTGGGATACACTGAATTAGGAAACAGACATTCAAAGTGTGGGGGGGGGAACCTCCAGTTGTTGCAAAACCACAACTCCCAGCATGCCCAGACAGCCGAAGGGCATATTGGGAGTAGTAGTTACGCAACAGCTGGAGGAGAACAGTTTGGGGACCACTGTGTAGTGGTGTCCAAGCTGCAGCCCTCCAGATGTTGCAAAACTACAACTCCAAGCATTCTCAGGCATGCTGGAAGTAGTAGTTCGGCAACATCTTTAGAGCCAGATGTTGCCGAACTACAACTCCCAGCATGCTTGGAGTTGTAGTTTTGCAACATCTGGAGGACTACAGTTTGCAGACCACTAATACAGTGGTTCCCAATCTGTGCCCTTCCAGATGTTGCAAAACTACAACTCCCAGTATGCCAAAACTGTCCAGGCATGCTGGGAGTTGTAGTTCTGGAACATCTGAAGGTCCAGATGTTACAGAACTACAACTCCCAGCATACCTGGACAGTAAGGGCATGCTGAGGATGTGTAGTTTTGCAACATCTGGAAGGGCACAGTGGTCTCCAAACTGTGGACCTCCACATGTTGCAAAACTGCAACCCCCAGCATGCTCAGACGCCAAGGGCTGTCTGGGAATGCTGGGAGTTGTAGTGTAAGGGGACCAGATGGAGCAGTCCAGTCGCTTTACAGTGGTCTGGACTGCTGCAAAGGTCCCGCAACGCCGGCGAAGATCCACTCACCGGTCGCCACCGCCGCCGTCTCTGCCGCCGGGATACGGGTCTTCAGGGAGGAGGTAAGTACCGGGGCCGGGCCCCAGCACTCCCCCGTCCCCCGCCGCGTCCTCTGGTCTTTCTCCCGTTCTCTCCGGACTTCCAGGGGCCGGGCAGGGCGGGAGGAAGTAACCCCCACCCCCTGCGATTGGTCAGTTAGTTCTAACCGATGAATCGCAGGGGATAGGAGGAGGTGGCAGGCTTGCCACCTCGCTCCTATACTCCAGCATGATCTTGGCTGTCTGTGACAACCGGTATCATGCAAAATTACCGGGCGGTCGGGTCCCAGAGTTCCGATCAGCCCGGTAACGCCGCAGATCGCAGGGGCGATTTCCCTCGCGATTTGCGACGATCGCCGACATGGGGGGCCGACATGGCCCCCTTCGGCATTTGCCCTGGATGCCTGCTGAAGCATTTCAGCAGTCATCCGCTTCCGATCTCTGCCCGGCGCGCGGCAGGGACCGGAAAACTCCAGGAAGTCCAGGGACGTCCTTAAAGCCGAGGGTGCCAGGATGTCCCCGGACGTCCTTGGTCCTTAAGGGGTTAAGGACCAGAGCATTTTTTGCACATTTGACCACTGTCACTTTAAGCATTAATAACTCTGGGATGCTTTTAATTTGAAAATATAGCATTTTTTCTAACTTTGAAGCTCTCTGCTTGTAAGGAAAATTGACATACCAAATAAATTATATATTGATTCACATATACAATATGTCTACTTTATGTTGCCATCATAAAGTTGACATGTTTTTACTAGAGATGAGCGAACTTACAGTAAATTCGATTTGTCACGAACTTCTCGGCTCGGCGGTTGCTGACTTTTCCTGCATAAATTAGTTCAGCTTTCCGGTTCTCCGGTGTGCTGAAAAAGGTGGATACAGACCTAGGAAAGAGTCTCCTAGGACTGTATCCACCTTTTCCAGCCCACAGGAGCACCTGAAAGCTGAATTAATTTATGCAGGAAAAGTCATCAACTGCCGAGCCGAGAAGTTTGTGACGAACCGAATTTACTGTAAGTTCGCTCATCTCTAGTTTTTACTTTTGGAAGACATCAGAGGGCTTCAAAGTTCAGAAGCAATTTTCCAAGTTTTCACAAAATTTTCTAAATCAGAATTTTTCAGGGGCCAGTTCAGCTTTGAAGAGGATTTGAGGGGCCTTTATATTAGAAATAACCCATAAATTACCCCATTATAAAAACTTCACCCCTAAAAGTATACAAAATGGCATTCAGAAAGTTTGTTAACCCTTTAGGTGTTTCACAAGAATAGCAGCAAAGTGAAGGAGAAAATTCTAAATCTCCATTTTTTACACTAACATGTTATTGTAGACCCAGTTTTTGAATTTTTACAAGGGGTAAAAGCCCCCCAAAATTTGTAACCCAATTTCCCTCGAGTAAGGAAATACCTCATGTGTGAACGTAAAGTGCTCTGTGGGTGCACTAGAGGGCTCAGAAGGGAAGGAGCGACAATGGGATTTTGTGAGTGGGATTTTGTGAGTTTTTCTGAAATGGTTTTTGGGGGGGCATGTCACATTTAGGAAGCCCCTATGGTGCCAGAACAGCAAAAAAAAAAGCAAAAAAAAAAACACATGGCATTCTATTTTGGAAACTACACACCTCAAGGAACATAACAAGGGGTCCAGTAAGCCTTAACACCCCACAGGTGTTTGATGACTTTTTGTTCAAGTTGGATGTGTAAATTAATATTTTTTTTTCACTAAAATGCTGGTTTCCCTCCAAATTTGACATTTTTACAGGAAGCCCCTATGGTGCCAGAACAGCAAAAAAAAAAAAAAAAAACATATGGGGTATTTTGGGGGGCTTTTTTCCTATTTTCCCTTGTGAAAAGGAAAAATGTAGGGTTTCACATCCAACTTTAACGAAAATATGTCAAACACCTGTGGGGTGTTAAGGCTCACTATACCCCTTGTTACGTTTCCTGAGGGGTGTAGTTTCCAAAATGGGGTCACATGTGGGTATTTATTGTTTTGCGTTTATGTCAGAACCACTGTAAAATTAGCCACCTCTGTGCAAATCACCAATTTAGATCTCGAATGTACATGGTGTGCGCTCACTTCTGAGCCATGTTGTGCGCCATAGAGCACTTTGTGTCCACATATGGGGTATTTCCGTACTCAGGAGAAAATTGCGTTACAAATTTTGGGGGTCTTTTTTTCCTTTTACCGCTTGTGAAAATTAAAAGTATGAGGCAACACAGGCATGTTAATGTAAAAAAAATAATTCTTTTACACTAACATGCTGGTGTAGACCCCAACTCCACCTTTTAAAAGGAGAAAAAGCCCCCCAAAATTTGTAACACAATTTCTCCCGAGTATGGAAATACCCCATATGTGGCACTAAACTGTTGCCTTGAAATATGACAGGGCTCCAAAGTGAGAGAGCGCCTTGCGCATTTGAGGCCTAAATTGGGGATTTGCTTCGGCCACCAAAATACCCTACTACAGTGTTTCCCAAGCAGGGTGTCTCCAGCTATTGCAAAACTCCCAGCATTCCTTGACAGTCAGTGGCTGTCCGGCAATACTGGGAGTTGTTGTTTTCATCAGCTGGAGGCTCAGTTTTTGAAACAGTACCGTACAAGGGTGTAAGGGTGTGTATATGTAGTGTTTTATTTTGTGTAGGTGTAGTGTAGTGTTTTTAGGGTACATTCACACGGGCGAATATCCCGCTGGGAGTTTGAGCTGCGGCGAAAAATTTGCCGTATTTCAAACTTGCAGCAGAAAACTCGCTGTAGACCCCTGCCCGTGTGAATGTACCCTGTACATTCAGATGGGGGGGGGGGGGGCAAACCTTCAGCTGTTGCAAAACTACAACTCCCAGCATGCACTGACAGACCATACATGCTGGGAGTTGTAGTTATGCAACAGCTGGAGGCACATTGGTTGCAAAACACAGCGTTTGTTACTTAGTGTCTCGCAACCAGTGTGCCTCCAGCTCTTGCCAAACTACAACTCCCAGCATGTACAGTCTATCAGTGCATGCTGGGACTTGTAGTTATGCAACAGCTGGAGGCAAACTTCTGCAACTCCCAGCATGCCCTTTGGTAGTTTGTGCATTCTGGGGGTTGTAGTTATGCAATTGCTGGAGGCACACTTTTTCAAAAAAAAAATGTGCTTCCAACTGTTGCATAACTACAACCCCCAGCATGCACAAACTACCAAAAAGCATGCTAGGAGTTGTAGTAGTGCCTTCTGCTGTTGCATAACAACAACTCCCAGCATGCCCTTTTGTGCATGCTGGGAGTTGTTGCAGAGCAACAGCAGGAGGCCAGCCTTACCTCCTGCTGCTGCGCACACACTGGATCCTCCTGCTGGCTCCGCTTCGGGGGCCCCGATCCCGCCGCAGATGCCAGGGAGCAGGGGGCCCCCAGTCCAGGTACACACTCCCAGCACCTGGTCTACCCTTCCGGATATGGGGTGGAGCGGGTGCTGTTAGGGACACCCCACAGCAGGCATCCTGATTTGAGGACGATCGTGAGGTGGCACCAGTGCCACCTCACTCCTGCTGCTATAGGGTGATAGGTGCCGTATCGGACGGCACCTATCCCCCTTTTTTACCGGGTCACCTGGGACCCAACTGACCCGGAATCGCCACAAATCGCTGAATTGATCGCCGACATGGGAGGGTCTCAGGACCCCCTAGGGGTTTGCATGGGGTGCCTACTAAACGATTTCAGAAGGCCTCCCGGTCCCTGACAAGCGAGCGACCCAGAAAATAAGGGGGATCAGGGGTGTCCAAGACACCCCCGGTCCCCCTAAAGCGATAGGAGTTAGGTGGCAGGGGTGCCATCCCTCCTATCCCTGCTATTGGTCGATCAGAAGCGATTGACCAATAGCAGATCGGGGGCTGGGGGTTTAACGCTTGGTTCCCTTGCTCTGCCCACCCATTGTAGTCCGGGCAGAGCAGAGGAACAGTCCCCAGTTTGCTGTTTGGGCATGCTGGGATTTGTAGTTTTGCAACAGCTGGAGGGCTACAGTTTGGATATCACTGTGCAGTGGTCTCTAAACTGTGGCCCTCCAGATCTTGCAAAACTGCAAATCCCAGGATGCCCAAACAGCAAACAGCTGTATCAGCATGCTGGCAGTTGTAGTTGGGTACCTCCAGCTGTTGCATAACTACATCTCCCAGCATGCCCTTTGGCGATCAGTACATGCTGGGAGTTGTAGTTTTGCAACAGCTGGAGGCACACTGGTTGGAAAACCTTCAGTTAGGTTCTGTTACCTAACTGAAGGTTTTCCAACCAGTGTGCCTCCAGCTGTTGCAAAAGTACAACTCCCAGCATGTATGGTCTGTCAGTGCATGCTGGGAGTTGTAGTTTTGCAACAGCTGGAGGTTTGCCCCCCCCCCCCAGGGTACATTCACACAAGAGGGTTAACAGTGAGTTTCCTGCTTAAAGTTTGACCTGCAGCAAATTTTCCGCCGCAGCGCAAACTCCTAGCGGGAAACTCACCGTAAACCCCCGCCAGTGCGAATGTACCCTAAAAACACTACACTACACTAACACAAAATAAAGGGTAAAACACTACATATACACCCCCTTACACTTTCACCCCAATAAAAATGAAAACATATCATACGGCATTGTTTCCAAAAAGTGTTTCCAAAACGGAGCCTCCAGCTATTGCAAAACAACAACTCCCAGCCACTGACTGTCCAGGCAGTTTAGCAACAGCTGGAAGCACCCTGTTTGGGAATCACTGGCATAAAATACCCCTATGTCCACCCCTATGCAATCCCTAATTTAGTCCTCAAATGCACGTGGTGCTCTCTCACTTCGGAGCCCTGTCGTATTTCAAGGAAACAGTTTAGGGCCACATATGGGGTATTGCTGTACTCAGGAGCAATTGCACTACAAATTTTGGGGCGCTTTTTCTCCTTTCACCCCTTATGAAAAGTAAAAGTTGGTGTCTTCACCAGCCTGTTAGTGTAAAAAAATAATACATTTTACACTAACATGCTGATGTTGCCCCATACTTTTTATTTTCACAAGAGGTAAAAGGAAAAAAAAGACACCCAAAATTTGTAACACAATTTCTCCTGAGTATGGAAATACCCCATATGTGGGCATAAAATGCTCTGCGGACGCACAACAGGGCTCAGGAGTGAGAGCGCACTATATACAGTTGAGGCCTAAATTGGTGATTTGCACAGGGGTGGCTGATTTTACAGTGGTTCTGACATAAACACAAAAAAATACATACCCGTGTGTGACCCCATTTTGGAAACTACACCTCTCACGGAACGTAACAAGGGGTATAGTGAGTCTTAACACACAGGTGTTTAACGAATTTTCGTTAAAGTTGGATGGGAAAAGTTGGATTTTGACAAAAATGCTGGTGTTACCCTAAATTTTTCATTTTCACAAGGGAAAATTAGAAAAAAGCCCCCCCCCCCCAAAAAAAAAAGTAAGAACATACCCAATATGTGGATGTAAAGTGCTCTGCGGGTGCACTACAATGCTCAGAAGAGAAGGAGCGCCATTAGACTTTTGGAGAGAAAATTTGTCCGGAATTGAAGGCCATGTGGGTTTACAAAGCCCCTATAGTGCCAGAACAATGGACCCCCCCCCCCCATGTGACCCCATTTTGGAAACTAAACTCCTCAAGGAATGTAATAAGGGGTGCAGTGAGCATTTAAACCACACAGGTGTCTGACAGATTTTTGGAACAGTGGTCCATGAAAATTAAAATTGTAATTTTGTGGGGTGTAAATGCTCACTGCACCCCTTATTAAATTCTGTGAGGGGTGTAGTTTCCAAAATAGGGTCACATGTGGGGGGTCCATTGTTCTGGCACCAAGGGGGGCTTTGTAAACGCGCATTTCATTTCTAATATGAAAGCCCTTCAAATCCACTTCAAAACGGACTGGTCCCTGAAAAATTCCCATTTTGAAAATGTTGTGAAAAATTTGAAAATGGCTGCTGAACTTTGAAGCCCTCTGACATCTTCCAAAAGTAAAAACATGTGTATAAAAAAAAAACAAGGGTGTTTCCCTACCTTGCCATGCCTTATGAAGCTGCGCATGAGCAGCGAAACACGTTGAATTATTGGAATTAAATCGGATGGATTATATCCTGGCTCTGTGACTCCTTGCTCCGCTCAGCGCCACAAATCCTCGTTATAATGAAGCCTTTCTTTGAATATATTCTACACATGTCCAGGAAGGCTGCAGACGGTTCTTATCCAACTACACACCTTTACCATTGTTGTGTATGTTGTTGCACAACCTCCTTTGGTAAGCGGTACTGAATCTTCCTTTGCTTTACCCTTACCATCTACGTTACTCCACAAGGAGCGCCTTTTCTCGCCTTTTTTTATTTCAAAAGTAAAAACATGGCAACTTTATGATGCAAACATAAAGTAGACATATTTGGGGAGATTTATCAAAACCTGTGCAGAGGAAGAGTGGTGCAGTTGCCCATAGCAACCAATCAGATTGCTTCTTTCATTTTCCACAGGCCTCTTTAGAGGACTGTGGAAAATGAAAGAAGCAATCTGATTGGTTGCTATGGGCAACTGCACCACTCTTCCTCTGCACAGGTTTTGATAAATCTCCCCCATTGTGTATGTGAATCAATATATAATTTATTTGGAATGTCTATTTTCCTTACAAGCAGAGAGCTTCAAATTTAGAAAAATGCAAAATTTTAAATTTTTTCATCAAATTTGGGAATTTTTCACCAAGAAATTATGCAAGTATCAACGAAAATTTACCACTAACATAAAGTAGAATATGTCACGAAAAATAATCTCGGAATCAAATTTATAAGTAAAAGCATCCCAGAGTTATTAATGCATAAAGTGATAGAGGTCAGATTTGAAAAAAAAATGCTCCCGTCCTTAGGGTCATAATGGGCTCATTCCCCAAGGGGTTAAGTACCAGGACGTCAGTGCGTACCCATACGCCCGTGGTCCTTAAGGGGTTAAATGAAACGCTATGGCGGGAGACCCAGGAGGACTCCACTCCCAACACAGAGACATAAAATAGCAAGACTTCATTTTGCCAAAATGAACTTGAGTAAGCTAAAATCCTTCTGGGAAAACGTCTTCTGGACAGATGAGACTAAGACAGTACCTACAGGGAAATATGGTGGAGGCTCAATGATGTTTTGGGGTTGTTTTGCTGCCTCTGGCACTGGGTGCCTTGAATGTGTGCAAGGCATCATGAAATCTGAAGATTAACAATGGATTTTGGGTCGCACTGTACAGCCCAGTGCCAGAAAGCTGGGTTTGTATCTGAGATCTTGGGTCTTCCAGCAGGACAAGGACCCCAAACGTACATCAAAAAGTACCCAGAAATGGATGGCATCAAAACGCTGGAGAGTTCTGAAGTGGCCAGCAATGAGTCCACATCTAAATCCCATTGAACACCTGTGGAGATCTTAAAATTGCTGTTGGGAAAAGGCGCCCTTCCAATAAGAGAGACCTGGAGCAGTTTGCAAAGGAAGAGTGGTCCAACAATCCAGCTGAGAGGTGTAAGAAGCTTATTGATGGTTATAGCGACTGATTTCAGTTATTTTTTCCAAAGGGTGTGCAACCAAATATTAATTTAAGGGTGCCAATAATTTTGTCCAGCCCATTTTTGGAGTTTGATGTGACATTATGTCCAACTTGCTTTTTTTCCTCCCTTTTTTGGATTAGTGCCAATACACACAAAGGGAATAAACATGTGTATAGCAAAACATGTGATACTGCAATCCTTTTCTGTGAGAAATACTTCATTTTCTTGAAAACATTTATGGCCATGACTGTATGTATATCGAGGTTCTTGTGTTGCACATAACCCTTCGTGCCAAATAAAATGAAAAAAATGAAAATGCGAATGTACAGACCTCAAGATATATATAAGTAAAGGTATATACTAGACTAGTTGTATAGGAAGTATTGCAATAATATTACTTATTAGTTAAATGAGTTCTCTAAGCTAAAACATTTAACCCCCGCTGTGCCCGGGCTGTAAAACTATACATAATCACTTACCTGCCTACGATCCCCCGTTGTTCCGATATCGCCGTCCCATTCTCCGGTCCCGGTCTCTTCCACTTCCTGCGGGTCGGTGACTTCACTCTGCGCTCAGCCTATCAGCGGCTGCGACGGGACATTGCTGCAGCTGCTGATAGGCTGAGCGCAGAGTGAAGTCAACGACCTGCAGGAAGTGGAAGAGACCGGGACCGGAGAACGGGACAGCCATATCGGAACAACGGGGGATCGTAGGCAGGTAAGTGAAAGGTTATTATGTATAGTTTTACAGCCCGGGCACAGTGGGGGTTAAAAGGGTACTCCCTTGTACCGCGCTTATCTCAGCAGTCAGAGAGGTTGAGCCGTTGCCGGTGGATACGACCTGGTTGCTACCGCCGCTGCAAGACCATCCCCCTTTGCGGTGAGCTCTGGTGAATACCAGTAGCAACTTAGAACCGGTCCACCGACACGGTCCACGCCAATCCCTCTCTGGCACAGAGGATCCACCTCCAGCCTGCCAAATCGTGACAGTAGATCCGGCCATGGATCCCGCTGAGGTCCCGCTGCCAGTTGTCGCCGACCTCACCACGGTGGTCGCCCAGCAGTCGCAACAGATAGCGCAACAAGGCCACCAGCTGTCTCAACTGACCGTGATGCTACAGCAGCTACTACCACAGCTTCAGCAATCATCTCCTCCGCCAGCTCCTGCACCTCCTCCGCAGCGAGTGACCGCTTCCAGGCTCCGATTATCCTTGCCGGATAAATTTGATGGGGACTCTAAGTTTTGCCGTGCTTTTCTTTCGCAATGTTCCCTGCATTTGGAGATGATGTCGGACCAGTTTCCAACTGAAAGGTCTAAGGTGGCTTTCGTAGTCAGCCTTCTGTCTGGGAAAGCCCTGTCATGGGCTACACTGCTCTGGGACCGCAATGACCCTGTCACTGCCTCTGTACACTCCTTCTTCACGGAGATTCTAAGTGTCTTTGAGGAACCTGCCCGAGCCTCTTCTGCCGAGACTTCCCTGCTGAACCTGGTCCAGGGTAATTCTTCTGTTGGCGAGTACGCCAACAGAAGAAACCCAAAATTCTCTTTTACAGGCTTCATCCCAGATGAAAAAATTTGCTGATAAAAAAAGAAGAACTCCCCCCATTTTTGCTCCCGGAGACAAGGTATGGCTCTCCGCTAAGTATGTCCGCTTTCGTGTCCCCAGTTATAAACTGGGACCACGCTATCTTGGTCCTTTCAAAATATTGTGCCAGATCAACCCTGTCTCTTACAAACTCCTTCTTCCTCCTTTTCTCCGTATTCCCAATGCCTTCCATGTCTCTCTCCTTAAACCACTCATCCTTAACCGCTTCTCTCCCAAAGTTGTTTCTCCCACTCCTGTTTCCGGTTCATCTGACGTCTTCTCGGTGAAGGAGATTCTAGCATCCAAGACAGTCAGAGGTAAAAGATTCTTCTTGGTTGACTGGGAGAATTGTGGCCCAGAGGAGAGATCTTGGGAACCTGAGACAACATCCTAGACAAAAGTCTTATCCTCAGGTTCTCAGGCTCCAAGAAGAGGGGGAGATCCAAGGGGGGGGGGGGTACTGTTACGCCGAGCGCTCCGGGTCCCCGCTCCTCCCCGGAGCGCTCGCAGCGTCCTCTCATTCGCAGCGCCCCGGTCAGACCTGCTGACTGGGTGCGCTGCGATATTACTCCCAGCCGGGAGGCTCCCGTACCTGACCCGTTCCCCGTCTGTGTTGCTCCTTAGGGCGCGCGTGCCGGGTCTCTGCAATTTAAAGGGCCACTGCGCCACTGATTGGCGCAGCAGGCCTAATCAGTATCATCACCTGTGCACTCCCTACTTATACCTCACTTCCCCTGCACTCCCTCGCCAGATCTTGTTGCCATTGTGCCAGTGAAAGCGTTTCCTTGTGTGTTCCTAGCCTGTGTTCCAGACCTCCTGCCGTTGCCCCTGACTACGATCCTTGCTGCCTGCCCTGACCTTCTGCTAAGTCCGACCTTGCTCTTGTCTACTCCCTTGTACCGCGCTTATCTCAGCAGTCAGAGAGGTTGAGCCGTTGCCGGTGGATACGACCTGGTTGCTACCGCCGCTGCAAGACCATCCCGCTTTGCGGCGGGCTCTGGTGAATACCAGTAGCAACTTAGAACCGGTCCACCGACACGGTCCACGCCAATCCCTCTCTGGCACAGAGGATCCACCCCCAGCCTGCCGAATCGTGACAGTTTTATTTTTTTTATGGGAAAAGGGGGGTGATTCAAACTTTTATTAGGGAAGGGGTTAAATGACCTTTATTAACACTTTTTTTTTCCTTTTTTTTGCAGTGTTATAGGTCCCATAGGGACCTATAACACTGCACACACTGATCTTTTACACAGATCACAGGTGTGTATTAACACGCCTGTGATCAGTGTTATCGGCGCTTGACTGCTCCTGCCTGGATCTCAACCACGGAGCAGTCATTCGCCGATCGGACACCGAGGAGGCAGGTAAGGGCCCTCCCGGTGTCCGGTCAGCTGTTCGGAACGCCACGATTTCACCGCGGTGGTCCCGAACAGCCCGACTGAGCAGCCGGGTCACTTTCACTTTCGCTTTAGAAGCGGCGGTCAGCTTTGACTGCCACTTCTAAAGGGTTAATACCGCACATCGCCACGATCGGCGATGTGTGGTATTAGCCGCGGGTCCCGGCCGTTGATGAGCGCCGGGACCGATGCTATATGATGCGGGATCGCGGCGCGATCCCGCTTCATATCGCGGGAGCCGGCGCAGGACGTAAATATATGTCCTGCGTCGTTAAGGGGTTAAACATAATAATTCATTTTTGGGGCCTACAGTAAGTGTGAAAGGTCCTAAGCCAAACCAGTAAGTGATACACCCATTGGGGTATTACAGAGATCCAGCACCAACCAGTTAAAACATTCAAGCTTCATTCCATAAAGTTAAAATTACCTACTAAAATCATTGTACTAAGAGGTCCAGGGTCACCTGCAGAGATTGGGAACAGAATAATGTGGCCAAGGAGCCAAAACACACCTGCCATCTGTCCCCACCTTGTTTCACACCTCATCGAGGCTAGGTTCCCATTGCAGCTGCTTTTTCCAGCATTTTTGCATTTTTTTATTTGTGTGGAAACGTCAATTTTCATACTGTGGCGGTTTTGCTTTCAGGGTACCACTCTGTTCATTGGATGCAGAGTGCCTAGCCCATGAATTGTAAGGAGGCAAGTAGTGATGCATAGCATCATAGAAGAAAAGAAAAACACACAATGTGAACAGAGCCTTACTTACCAACCCTCCTTCCTGTCTGTAGCTCTGCCTCTAGTGACGTCATCACTAGAAGCTGGGCTACACCAGACCAGGCCAGATCAGGAATTAAGGTGGGTAAGTGAACTTCTGCTCACTGAATATACCGTATTTATCGGGGTATACCACGCACCGGCCTATAACACGCAGCCTCATTTAACAAGGATATTTGGGTAAAAAAAGTTTTTTACCCAAATATCCATGGTAAAATGAGGGTGCGTGTATACCCCGATATACCCCCAGGAAAGGCAGGGGGAGAGAGGCCGTCGCTGCCCGCTTCTCTCCCCCTGCCTTTCCTGGGGTCTAGAGCGCTTCTTTCGGCCCTTTTCACCCCCTGGTTATCGGCGCCACTGCCAGTTCTGTCCCCCTGACTATCGGTGTCGGCGCCGATAGCCAGGGGGAGAGAAGGGGCAGCGACATCCATTGCCGGCGCCGCTGCCCCGTTGCCTCCCCCCATCCCCGGGGGCATAATTACCTGAGTCGGGTCCGTGCTGCTGCAGGCCTCCGTCGTGCGTCCCCAGCGTCGCTGCTATGCACGGGGCGGCGCACTGACGTCATGCGCCGCGCCGTTCAGCGCATAGCAACGACGCCGGGGACGCACGACGGAGGCTTGCAGCAGCGCGGACCCGACTCAGGTAATTATGCCGGGGATGGGGGGAGGTAACGGTGCAGCGGCGCCGGCAATGGGTGCCGCTGCCCCTTCTCTCCCCCTGGCTATCGGCGCCGGCACCGATAGTCAGGGGGACAGAACGGGCAACGGCGCCGATAACCAGGGGGTGAGAAGGGCCGACAGCAGCGCTCTAGACCCCAGGAAAGGCAGGGGGAGAGAAGCGGGCAGCGACGGCCTCTCTCCCCCTGCCTTTCCTGGGGGTGTATCGGCGTATAACACGCACACAGACTTTAGGCTAAAAATTTTAGCCTAAAAAGTGCGTGTTATACGCCGATAAATACGGTAATATACAGCAATTTATATCAAAGACTGTATACTGTACACCCTCCCCAAGGAGTTAACTAGCACTGCTCAGCAGCTATGTAAGCTCAGCAGCTATGTAAATTTAACCATATAGGGGTAAATTTATCAAATCCTGTGCAGAGAAAGGTTGACCAGTTGCCAATAGCAACCAGATTGCATCTTGACGTCAGGAGGGCAGGGCTGTGATGTCACGATACTCCGGCCCCTATATCGCCTGTCATCAGCCACAGAACGTTCTTTGCTCCGTGCAGCTGGTGAATGGGGGTGCTGTAGGAGAGATTGCGGTGGTCCCCAGCGGTGGGACCCCTACGATCAGACATCTTATCCCGTATCCTTTTGACGAGTGGTGTACCTGTACACCCTTGTCCCGTTCCCCTCCTATGAAACGTGCACAGGAGTTGAGCGTGGGCCATAGCGGGGTGGTCCCGGCGTGGAAAAGGGACAAGTGGCTAAGGCCAGACATCACCGATCACCGAGTAAATATAAGTGATTTAACACCTTCCCTAATAAAAGTTTGAATCACCCCCCTTTTCCCAACTGAAAAAAAAAATGTAAACAAAAACAAACATGTGGTATCGTCACATGAGTAAATGTCCGAACTATAAAAATATAGGGGGACATTTATCAATGTTTGCTTATGTATTCCTTTTTTTAGTTCTTTTTTGCTTATGTGCGACGTATTTATCAACTGGTTTCAGCCTTTTGATACATTTCTTTCACATAAGCAATTATTTATTTATTTTTTTTGCTTTGGTATTGGCTTTTTCTGCTCCATAACTAAAAACAACAAAGAACAAAGTGCTCCATGGTGTATTAAAAGAGTAACTTATCAGGCAACTTATGCACTGAAAGGAAGGCTCACCTGGTAATGTTGTGTATCCGCACACACAACAATGGTGAGCGCATAGAGTGTCATGCATGCTGGGAGAATAAACTACCCTTGCTTTTACTCATCCATGCTTGTCCTGTGACCTGCACCATTGAAAGCCAGCACCTTTGTCTGAAGTCTGCCTCTACAATATTTTCTGCTCCATGTCTGAGCTGGAGTAAATTTTTTCATGCCATGCGACTTTTTTGCGACTTTTGCACTTGATAAATCTCTGACCAATGCAAGTCAAAAATCACTTTTTGCTTTGGTAAGCAAGATTTTTATTTTTTGCTTAGGACGCTAAGTCGCAGAAAAAAGAGAGTAGTCTCACTTGCGACTTTTTTTGCGACAATCTTAACCCCTTAAGGACACATGACGTACTGGAACGTCATGTGTCCACTCCCGATCTATAACGCGGGGCCACGGCGTGGCCCCGCGTCATAGCGGTTCGGGCCCGGCCTCTAACAACGGCCGGGACCCGTGGCTAATAGCGCGCGGCATTGATCGCAGTGCCGCGCGCTATTAACCCTTTAGACGCGGCGTTCAAAGTTGAACGCCGCGTCTAAAGTGAAACCGAAAGCATGCCGGCTAGCTCAGTGGGCTGTTCGGGATAGCCGCGGTGAAATCGCGGCATCCCGAACAGCTGACAGGACAGCGGGAGGGCCCCTACCTGCCTCCTCGCTGTCCGATCGCCGAATGACTGCTCAGTGCCTGAGATCCAGGCCTGAGCAGTCATGCGGCAGAATCATCGATCACTGGTTTCTTATGAGAAACCAGTGATCAATGTAAAAGATCAGTGTGTGCAGTGTTATAGGTCCCTATGGGAGCTATAACACTGCAAAAAAAAAGTGCAAAAAAAAAGTGAATAAACATCATTTAACCCCTTCCCAATTAAAAGTTTGAATCACCCCCCTTTTCCCATAAAAGAAAAAACACAGTGTAAATAAAAATAAAAATAAACATAAATGGTATCGCCGCGTGCGGAAATGTCCGAATTATAAAAATATATCGTTAATTAAACCGCACGGTCAATGGCGTGCGCGCAAAAAAATTCCAAAGTCCAAAATAGTGCATTTTTGGTCACTTTTTATATCATGAAAAAATGAATAAAAAGCGATCAATAAGTCCTATCAATGCAAAAATGATACCGTTAAAAACTTCAGATCACGGCGCAAAAAATGAGCCCTCATACCACCCCATACACGGAAAAATAAAAAAGTTATAGGGGTCAGAAGATGACAATTTTAAACGTATACATTTTTCTGCATAAAGTTATGATTTTTTCCAGAAGTGCGACAAATTCAAACCTGTATAAGTAGGGTATCATTTTAATCATATGGACCTACAGAATACATATCAGGTGTCATTTTTACCGAAAAATGTACTACGTAGAAACGGAAGCCCCCAAAAGTTACAAAATGGCGTTTTTTTTTTCAATTTTGTCTCACAATGATTTTTTTTCCCGTTTCACCGTAGATTTTTGGGCACAATGACTGACATCATTACAAAGTAGAATTGGTGGTGCAAAAAATAAGCCATCATATGGATTTTTAGGTGCAAAATTGAAAGAGTTATGATTTTTTAAAGGCAAGGAGCAAAAAACGAAAATGCAAAAACGGAAAAACCCCCGGTCCTTAAGGGGTTAAGCAAAAAAAAATCTACTAAATGCTTTGATAAATCTCCCCCATAATGTTACTTTAACCGCACAGTCAATGGCCTGTAAACAAAAATAAACATTGACCAAACCATAAAAATATAATGTTACTTTAACCGCACGGTCAATGGCCTATACGTATAAAAAAAAAGTACCAAAGTAAATAATTGTGTATTTTTAGTCACTTTGTATACCCAACATACAGGGCACTGATGTGGTGGATGTAACAATAACATTGACTAACCCTCAAAACTGATGTAAAATTGAGACATTAGCCAGCATATTCTTATATGAAGGACATACCTGAGCCCGCACACCACGCCAAGGTTTCTCAAGTGATGCGGGACCTAGCCTAAACCTGCCTGTAAATGATAAACAAAACAGGGGCAATGGTGTTGGTATGCAGGCTCAGGTATGTCCTTCATATAAGGATATACTGGCTAATGTCTCAATTTTACATCAGTTTTGAGGTTTAGTCAATGTCATTGTTACATCCACCACATCAGTGCACTTATGTATGTTGTGTTTTTGTACTATTCTATGTTCACATCCACACACCCATTCATCGGGTAAGGATGATTTTGTTGGTCCTTGTGGTCGGTTGCAGACATCCTCCATTGTATGCATTTTTTGCTGGGGATTGCCCATAGCAACGGAACACGAGTGCAGGACTTGCTATTCCTTATAAATGCACATCGGCATTTTGGCTCGAGCACTTCCTGACATTTTAGACCACGACCACGTTCTTGTTGTGTTCACTTTGTATACCCTAAAAAAATTAAGAAAAATTCTGATCAAAAAGTCCAATCAAAACAAAAATGGTGCAACAAATTAGCCCTCACACATTCCCGTATAAGGAATAATAAAAAAAAGTTTATAGGGATCAGAAAAGAACAATTTTAAATATGCTAATTTTCATACAAAAAGTTATAATTTTTTTAATGTAGTAAAACAAAATAAAACCTATATAAATTGGGTATCATTTTAATTGTATGAACCTACAGAATACAGATAAGATATAATTTTTACCGAAAAGTGTTAAAAAAAATTCTATTTTGCACCACATATAATTTTTTTTTTGTTTGTTTCGCCATAGATTTTGTGGTGAAATGATTGATGTCAATATAATGTAAAATTGGTGGTGCAAAAAAAAAAAAAACTTTGAATGGGTCTGGTTATAAAGTGTTATGATTTTTAGAAGGGAAGGAGAAAAATACGAAGGTGCAAAAATAAAAAAATGGCCTAGTCCTTCAAGGATTCATGAAATGCTAAAGTTTGCTTCTCTGCAAAACAAATTTGGAAAATATAGAGAAAGGAATTCTGCTTCTCCCTTCTGTAGGATTCACATCTAGCTTTGGTTAAAAAAATTTGGATGAAAACACAATGGGGGGATCAAAACCTGTACAAAGGAAAAGTGAAGCAGTTGCCCATAGCAACCAGTCAGATTGCTTCTTCAATGTTTAAAAGAGTCTTTGAAAAATAAAAGCATGGGCAACTGCTCAAATTTTCTTCTGCACAGGTTTTGATAACTCTCCCCCAATACCTTCCACAGTACTGTAACCTAACAGCAATCTACGGAAGACTGCTGAATCTACGGAATCTCTGGGCAGAAAATTTCCGCCCAGAGATTCCGAGTGCGGCCAGCGCTGACTGAATCAGTCGGCGCTAGGACTGCGCAGACACTGCAGTCTCCAATAGACTGCAATGTGTTCCACGCGGATTTCCGCCTGAAGAAAGAGAAACGCCATTCTTCAGGCGGAAATTTCCAAGCGGATTTTCCGTTCACAAATTCCGCTGCACAAATTCTGAAGTGTGAATTTGAGAACGGAAACCCATTCACTACACTATACATTTTAGCAAGCGGAATTTTCGCCTGGAATTTCAAAGCGGAATTGCAGGCAGAAATTCAGTAGTCTGAACCTAGCCTTAAAGGGGTACTCCGGTGGAAAAACTATTTTTTTTTCTTTTTTTAAATCAACTGGTGCCAGAAAGTTAAACATATTTGTAAATTACTTCTATTAAAAAATCTTAATGCTTCCAGGACTTATTAGCTGGTGAATGCTACAGAGGAAATTCCTTTCTTTTTGGAACACTGATGACATCACGACCACAGTGCTCTCTGCTGACATCTCTGTCCATTTTAGCAACCGTGCATAGCAGATGTATGCTAAGGGCAGCATGGTGGCTTAGTGGTTAGCACTGCTGCCTTGCAGTGCTGGGGCCTTGGGTTCAAAACCCACTAAGGACCAACAATAAATAAATAAAGACTTATTATTATTATTATTATTATTATAACGTCAGCAGAGAGCAGTGTGTTCGTGATGTCATCAGAGATGCTCTCTGATGACATCACAAACACACTGCTCTCTCCTGACGTTATAATAATAATAATAATAATTTCCTCTGTAGTATTCAGCAGCTAATAAATACAGGAAGGAATAAGATTTTTGAATACAAGTAATTTACAAATATGTTTAACTTTCTGGCACCAGTTGATTTAAAAAAGAAAAAAAAATACTTTTTCCACCGGAGTACCCCTTAACCCCTTAAGGACTCAGCCCATTTTGGCCTTAAGGACTTTAATTTTTACGTTTTCATTTTTTCCTCCTCGCCTTAAATCATAACTCTTTTATATTTTCATCCACAGACTAGTATGAGGGCTTTTTTTTTGCGGGACCAGTTGTCCTTTGTAATGACATAACTCATTATATCATAAAATGTATGGCGCAACCAAAAAACACTATTTTTGTGGGGAAATTAAAAAGAAAAATGCAATTGTGCTAATTTTGGTAGGTTTCGTTTTCACGCCGTACAATTTACGGTACAAATGACATGTGTTCTTTATTCTGAGGGTCAATACGATTAAAATGATACCCATTATTACATACTTTTATTTTATTGTTGTGCTTAAAAAAAATCACAAACTTTTTAACCAAATTAGTACGTTTATAATCCCTTTATTTTGATGACCTCTAACTTTTTAATTTTTCCGTATAAGCGGCGGTATGAGGGCTCATTTTTTGCGCCATGATCTGTACTTTTTTATACCACATTTGCATATTAAAAACTTTTAATACATTTTTTATAATTTTTTTAAATAAAATGTATTAAAAAAGTAGCAATTTTGGACTTTTTTTTTTTACGTTCACGCCGTTCATCGTACGGGATCATTTACATTTTATTTTAATAGTTCGGACATTTACGCACGCGGCGATACCAAATATGTCTATTAAATTTATTTTTTACGCTTTTTGGGGGTAAAATAGGAAAAACGGACGTTTTACTTTTTTATTGGGGGAGGGGACTTTTAAATTTTTTTTTAATTTTTTTTTACACTTGAATAGTCCCCATAGGGGACTATTCATAGCAATACCATGATTGCTAATACTGATCTGTTCTATGTATAGGACATAGAACAGATCAGTGTTATCGGTCATCTTCTGCTCTGGTCTGCTCGATCTCAGACCAGAGCAGGAGACGCCGGGAGCCGGAAGGTGAGGGTACCTCCGTGCGGCGTTCTGAATGATCGGATCCCCGCAGCAGCGCTGCGGGCGATGCGATCATTCATTGAAATCGCGTACTGCCGCAGATGCCGGGATCTGTATTGATCCCGGCATCTGAGGGGTTAATGGCGGACGCCCGCGAGATCAGCAGCCGGTATCAGCCGCGCATGACACGGGCATCGCTCCGATGCCCGTGGTTATGCACAGGACGTAAATGTACGTCCTGGTGCGTTAAGTACCACCGCATCAGGACGTACATTTACGTCCTGCGTCCTGAAGGGGTTAAGTTAGGTTTAGACTACAGAATTTCCGCTTACTAAAATGCACAAGCTAGTGAATGGGTTTCTGTTCACAAATTCACACTTTTTTGAAGCAGAATTTGTGAACGGAAAATCCACTTAAAAATTTCCGCCTGAAGAATGGCGTTGCTCATTCTTCAGGCAGAAATATTTGCAGAACACATTGCAGTCTATTGGGGACTGCAATGTCCACGTGGTCCTAGGTCCAACAGATTCAGTTGGCTTTGGCCACACTCGGAAATCTCCTGGCGGCAGTGGCGTACCAAGGGGGGGGGGGGGGGGGGGCGGGGGGTGCGGCCTGCCCCGGGTGCCACTCTCAAGGGGGGTGCCAGGGGCGGACTGACCCGCCGCCGCTGCACAGGTCCGGGACACTCATCCCAGATCCCCAGCAGTAAGCGCTACCTTCTCCTGTATGCGCGATACACGCACATACAGGAGAAGGCGTCCCCTCTGTGTGAGCCGCATCTGCAGCTACACAGAGACGTGACCTCCGCCCCCACGCAGCACGTAGTACAGGCGTCGGTGACGTCACTCATCAGCGCCTGTACTGTGGAGGGGAGAAGACGCGGGCCCTGCAGATGAGGAGATCGCTGCGTGGGACATCAGGTGAGCATCCTTTTTTTATTTTTATTTTTTGCTCTACATTTACCTATGGGGAAGGGGGGGGGGGTGCTCTGCATTTACCTATAAAGGAGGGGGGGGGGTGCTCTGCATTTACCTATAGGGAAGGGGGGAGAGGGAGGGGGGGTGCTCTGCATTTACCTATAGGGAAGGGGGGAGAGGGAGGGGGTGCTCTGCATTTACCTATAGGGAAGGGGGGGAGGGGGAGTGCTCTGCATTTACCTATAGGGAAGGGTGAGAGAGGGGGAGGGTGCTCTGCATTTACCTATAGTGAAGGGGGAGAGGGAGGGGGTGCTCTGCATTTACCTTTAGGGAAGGGGGAGAAAGGAGGGGGGGTGCTCTGCATTTACCTATAGGGAAGGCGGGGGAGAGGGGGGGTGCTCTGCATTTACCTATAGGGAAGGGGGGGAGAGGGGGGGGGAGAGGGGGGGTGCTCTGCATTTACCTATAGGGAAGGGGGAGAGAGGGAGGGGGGGCTCTGCATTTACCTATAGGGAAGGGGGGAGAGGGGGGGTGCTCTGCATTTACCTATAGGGAAGGGGGGGAGGAGAGGGAGGGGGTGCTCTGCATTTACCTATAGGGAAGGGGGGGGAGAGGGAGGGGGGGTGCTCTGCATTTACCTATAGGGAAGGGGGGGAGAGGGGGGGTGCTCTGCATTTACCTATAGGGAAGGGGGAGAGAGGGGGGGTGCTCTGCATTTACCTATAGGGAAGGGGGGGGGTGCTCTGCATTTACCTATAGGGAAGGGTGTTCAAGAACTGCTGCCCTCCTCCTCTTTGTTGGGGGCCGCCGGCGATGGAACTCACTGTACGCCAGTGGTCTCCAACCTGCGGACCTCCAGTTGTTGCAAAACTACAACTTCCAGCAAGCCTGGACAGCCAACGGCTGTCTGGGCATGCTGGGAGTTGTAGTTTTGCAACAGCTGGAGGTCCGCAGGTTTGATACCACTGCTGTACGCTGTATACGGCTTCATACATGACAGTTGGCTCTGGCATCGCTCTGGCCGGTGATATGCAGACGGCTGTCTGGCATTCCCGTCCCCAGCGACGTGGGTGAGTTAAAAGTTTATTTTCTGTATCTTTTGCAGCCCGGGAATAGGTATACAGCGTACAGCAAACCTGCGGACCTCCAGTATGCCCGGACAGCCATTAGCTGTCCGGGCATGCTGGGAGTTGTAGTTTTGCAACAACTGGAGGTCCGCAGGGTGGAGACTAGGGATCGACCGATATCTGTTTTTTAGGGCCGATACCAATACCGATAATCGGTGGAGGTTAGGGCCGATAGCCGATAACTTATACCGATATTCCGGTATAAGTTATCGGCTATTTAACCCCCTGCGACACCGCTGCAGATCATTGATTTAAAGCGGGCGCTTTAAATCAATGATCTGCAGTGGCTTTTGCGGTGCCATAGGCCGCCGCCGCCACCCGCTTCTCTCCCCTACCTGTCAGGGTGGTCCGGGCCATCCATCCATCGTTCCTGTAGTGTCCGGGGGCGCTCCGGGTGGAGGGTGAACCTGTCCGGGCTGTCCTTCTTCTCCGGAGGTCATCTTCTCCACTCTGGGCAGGCTCCGGCCTAGTACGCTGCATAGACGCTGCTGCGCAGTGACACCCGTGCGCAGCGAAGCACCTGACGTCACGGCGTAGCGGCGTCTATGCAGCGTACTAGGCCGGAGCCTGCCCGGAGTGGAGAAGATGACTGCCGGAGAAGAAGGACAGCCCGGACCGGTTCACCCTTCACCCGGAACGCCCCCGGACACTACAGGAAGGAAGGATGGATGGCCCGGACCACCCCCATTACGAGTAAGTTTAATTTTTTTATTGACTCGGAGGGTGGGGGAGGGGCCCGACCGGTATAGCGGTATGGGCAAAAATCCATACCGATATACCGCCCAGCATCACGGTGGGGGGTGCGGCGCGGTGCGGTGGGTCGGGGATGCGGTGCGGCGGGTCGGGGGGGGTGGCGGTCGCGGTACGGTGGGGGCGGTGCGGGGGCGGGGCATTATCAGCTTATCGGCAAGATAATTGCCGATACCGATAATGCCCAAAATCGTGATTATCAGCCGATAATATCGGCCACACCGATAATCGGTCGATCCCTAGTGGATACCACTGGCGTACAGAGAGTTCCATCGCCGGCTGTCCGGGCATGCTGGGAGTTGTACTTTTGCAACAACTGGAGGTCTGCAGGTTGGAGACCACTGGCGTACAGAGAGTTCCATGGCTGGCTGTCCGGGCATGCTGGGAGTTGTAGTTTTGCAACATCTGGAGGTCTGCAGGTTGGAGACCACTGGCGTACAGTGTAGAGTTCCAGCGCCCGGCGGCCCCCAACAAAGAGGAGGAGGGCAGTGCTTGACATATGTGAGTAGTACCCCGCTGGGCTGATCATTAATTGGGGGGAGCAGAACAGTGCTGGCGGGTAACATAGGATTAGTTCCCCGATGTGGGGACAGCGCTGTGCTAGGCTGATAATACATTCCCGAGGGGGAGGGGCCCAACCGGTATTGCGGTATGGGGGAAAATCCATATTGTGCAGCCCAAAAAATTTGGTATTCGGTATGAACCGGTATACCGCCCAGCCCTAGATATACATATGGGAAAGAGGGGGGGTGTAGCTCTGCATATACCTATGGGAAAGAGGGGGGGGGGGTGTAGCTCTGCATATACCTATGGGGAAGAGGGGTTGGGGGGTTTAGCTCTGCACATACCGATGGGAAAGAGGGGGGGTGTAACTCTGCATATACCTATGGGAAAGAGGGGGGGTGTAGCGTAGCTCTGCATATACCTATGGGAAAGAGAGGGGGTGTAACTCTGCATATACCTATGGGAAAGAGGGAGGGGTGTAACTCTGCATATACCTATGGGAAAGAGGGGCTTACCTGGCTACCTACCTACCTGCCCTTTTACTGTGCAGGACACCAAGGAGGGCATTATTACGGTTTGTGGGCCTATAGATGGGAAGATTGTGTAGAGGAGGGGAGGGCACTGAAAATATGCAGAGTCTGACATGTTTTTCCTGCAGATGTTAAGAGATCCACATGTCGGTCTTATCCGGACGGAGAAGAAAAGGAAAGAGGACGCCGCTGATCAGAAAAGACGTAATTGTAAGTCCCAAAATGTAACTGTAATTACTTATATGGTATACACATCCTGTGTACAGCTGATATGTTCCGCCATATGGTCCTGTATATAATCACTCATATTGTATACAGATCCTGTATAGTATACTGGTCTGTATATAGTGGTTTTATACAGTATGGCGGTATTATCCAGTTATTGTGTGGTGGTATATACTTACTCCTTGTAAACCAGTATTACTGGTTATAGAAATTTACCTACGTTAAAGTGTTTCTTACATATATAAATTTTAGTTTATTGTGTGTGGGATTTGGGTGTGTGGGAATAGGAGTGTGGCAGAAGATTGACGAGCTGCAGGGGCCCTTGCTTTTTTTTTGGTACGGGGGCCCCGAGTGTTGTCAGTCCGCTCCTGGGGGGAGGGAGGGGTGTAATTAAGGGAGGGTGCGTGTGTGTGTGTGTGGGGGGGTGCCAAACAAAGGGTCCGCCCCGGGTGCCAAATGCTCTAGGTACGCCCCTGCCTGGCGGAAATTTTACATCTGGAGATTCCGTAGTCTGAACCTAGCCTTAGAGCCACAACAATGCCAAAAGACTGCTGCAGACTGAAGGCCCAAACCCTTGGTTGTTAAATGACAGCAGATGTTTTTCAAGAAGTTAAAGAGTACACCAGTGGAAAACAAATCTTAATCCTTCCAGTACTTATCAGCTGTTGTATGCTCCAGAGGAAGTTATGTAGTTCTTTCCAGTTTCACCACAGTGCTCTCTGCTGACACCTGTGCCTGTGTCAGGAGCAAATTCCCATAGCAAACCTCTTCTGCTCTCGACAATTCCTGACATGGACAGAGGTGTCAGCAGGGAGCATTGTGGTCAGATTGGAAAGAACTACACAACATTCTCTGTAGTATAAAGCAGCTGATAAGTATTGGAAAGGTTAAGATTTTTAAAAATATAAAAGTAATTTACAAATCTGTTTAACTTTCTGAAACCAGTTGATTTGTAAACTGGAGTACCCCTTTAAGAAAATAGTGGCTCTGTAAATAATAGAAAATATAACTCTGTGAAGTCATACCTACATTTTTTTGTTGTTGTTTTCAATGGTTAGTAAATTTATAGTAATTTATTAAAGTGTACCTATTGTCAATGAAAACTTTTTATATAAGGTAGATAATAACATTATATGTATATTTGTAATACATTGGCAAAAAATGTTGTATATTTTTGGGTGAAAAAATGCTGTCTCTGCAGCTATTGCATGTTTGTCTCTGTGAGGAGTCCAAATACAGGAAGTGAGGGCAGGACAAGCAGGTTCTGTGCAGGATCCTGGCTTGTCAATCATCCTCATGTGTGAGCCCATAGCATGTCACAGAGCCTCACTGCACAGAGCCCTGCTTGTCCACCCTCACTTCCTGTATTTGGACTCCTCATTGAGACACACAGGCAGTAGCTGCAGGGACAAAAATATACATATTTTTTAACCAATGTATATTACAAATATACATATAATGGTATTAACACTTTAAGGACTTTAACACTTTAAGGACGCAGTATGTATATGTACCCCATATCCTGTTCTCGCAATATAAAGCTAAGCGTTTCCTTCCTGGTGGGTCCCGGTTGCAATGGGAGGCCCTACCATAAGAATAAAAAATCTTTATAGAAAACATATCTACATATATCTAACATATGTCTAACATCTACAGAATGAAATAACAAAAACAATAAAACTATTGTTCGCCTAACAAGGAACTGAGTGATTACTAATTGCTGTGAGTCAGTATGCACAATGGAACATCTAAATGCATGTACTGTACAGAAAAATCCCCTTTTATTCATCTTACCATTTCATTATTTTAGAGAACATATTTCCTTTACTAATCTTTCACAAGGGTGTGTGTATATTTATGTGGGTACATATTGCTAAGGGTGTAGACAGCAGAAAAGTAAAACAGGTATATGAGAAACTTATCAGTTTAGCCATATGTTTTCTTAACAACTTTTGAATGTAATAGTACATATTGTTAAGAATACTGATACTAACAAGACACCTTACCCCCTTAACAATATAGTACGTAAATTAACGTCCTGGTACTTAACGCACCAAGACCTACATTTACCTCATATACATGAAGTGATGCGCTAGCTTCATACACGGTAGGTCCCACTAGTAATGCGGACATCAGCGATCATGCCAATGTCCTCCGTTAACCCCTCAGAGGCAGTGATCAATACTGTTTACTGCAGCAATGCACCCATTCTAATGGATGATTGGATTGCCTGCGGTGCGGGGTTCCGATCATCCAAGATGGTGGATGAAGGTCCCCTCACCTGCCTCCGGAGCTCATCCAGCGCCTTCTTCCTCTCCCTCAATAACAATTTAAATTGCCCCTTTTTCCTATTTTACCCCAAAAAGCTTTAAAAAAATCAATAAACCTATTTGGTATCAGCACATGTGAAAAAAACGAAAACGCAAAAATAAAATTGGCTGTGTCCTTAAGGGGTTAAATTACTGTAGATACTGTAAAACAAAATGTAGTGTAAGCCCACCAAAAATATACTAAAAAAGTGCAAAACATATTCTAAGGCTGTATTACGCTCCATGTTAGAATCTTATTCCCCAGCCAAAAACAGACAAATTTGCTAATATTCTTAATTTTTTCAGCAAAGATTCCTTATCAAGTACTGAATATAATGGACCCAATATTCCAATCTGTTAAATTCACTTACTCAGTGTTAGCTTAAATAATTAAGTTCACACTGGATTCACGTCAAGGAAATAATAATAATAATAATAATAATAAATAAATATATATATATATATATATATATATATATATACAAACAGTTGGCTTTGCAGGGAGACCATAGCTAGGCAGAAATTTACTCTGCAGGGGCACTGTACTGTATACCATCTCTCATTTGGCTCAAAGAGGGAGATCTCTAAGACTAGGTTCACAGTCGTTATCTCCTGTCCCAAAATTCTCCCATAAGTGCTGCCCAAATGGACCATACAACAAACACATACATCAGTTTTCCATCCGTTAACTGTAAAAAACTCAGCCGTCTACAGACTCCTACAGCCGGGAGTACTACTACTACCATCATGGAACAGACTTGTTTCCATGATGGGAGTAGTAGTTCCCCCTGGCTGCAGGACTTTGCCTATGTAGCCTTCCCCAGCCAGCCAGTGTAGTGAAGTGAGGAGGAGTCTTTTACATCTAGCCAGCAGGCTGGAGATCATAACAAAATGCCGCCCGCTTATCTGGCAAGAGCCATCCCTCCTACTACAGCTCCCATCATGGGAGCAGTAGTAGGAAGGATGGCTCCTGTCGGGGAAACAGGCGGCATTGCGACGCAACTCCCGGCAAGCCAGCTCAATGTCAAACACCAGGGCTCATATAAAATACTTTTACACTCACTTATCAATGTTAAATTTTAAAAACCCCGCTGAGAGCCCTAAATGGCCATTCGATGCCGGCCATTCAGGACTCCCGGCGGGGGATTTGAAAATGAAAGTATGCGACAGTATATACATCGCCCGCTCCCCTGGTTAATAACTTATGATCACATCGCATTGTGATCAACCCTCAGCCCCTGTACTACTACCCCCAACATGAAACAGACTCTGTTCCATGAAGGGGGTAGTAGTACAAGCACTATTGTAGTCTCCCCAGCCGCCTGCAGACTCCTGCAGCCGGGGGAACTACTACTTCCATCATGGAAACAAGTCTGTTCCATGATGGGAGTAGTAGTCCTGCAGCACTGCAGGAGTCCACTGCTTTCACCACTTCTGAGCATGCTCAGAAGTAATAACGGTTCAAAAACGGATTTTGAAAAAACGGGTGCAAATGGATGAAATTAACCCCTTAAGGACACAGGGTTTTTCCATTTTTGCACTTTAGTTTTCATCTTACAGACTCATAAGGGCTTATTTTTTGTAACACTAATTTTACTTTGTTATACCATCAATCATTTCACCACAAAATGTACTCCGAAACCAGAAAAAAAATATTTGTGCGGCAAAATTTAAAAAAAAAGGCCATTTTATAATTTTTGGGGCTTCCGATTCTATGCAGTACACTTTTAGGTAAAAATGACACCATATCTTTATTTTGTAAATCCGTACGGTTACAAGGATACCTAATTTATATAAGTTTTATTTTATTTTACTATTTAAAAAATAATTATAACAAAATTAGTATGTGTAAAATTGTCATTTTCTGACCACTATAACTTTTTTATTTTTCTGCATACGGGACTGTATGTGGGCTAATTTTTTGCGCCATGATCTGAAGTTTTTTTGGGTTCCATTTTTGTTTTGATGGGACTTTTTAATCACTTTTTATAAAAAAAATTTAGGGTATACAAAGTGACCAAAAAGATGCAATTGGGGACTTTTGAATTTTTTTTACGTGTATGCCATTGAAGGTGTGGTTTAATTAACATTATATTTTTATAGTTCGGACATTTTCGCACATAGTGATACCCCATATGTTTATTTTTTGTTTACATATTTTATTTATATTAACTTGGAAAACGGGGGTGATTCAAACTTTTATAACTGAAGGAGTTAAATCACATTTATTAACTTTTTTTTAGTCCCCATAGGGGACTATTACATGAAATCCTTGGATTGCATACACTGTTCGATGTTATGCCATAACCTGCCGGGTACGAAGTGTGCTCAGCTCCTGAGCGAGATTCACATAACGGGAGCCTGCGTTGTTAAGGGGTGAAAGGCTCATCCGTTTGCCATTGACTTCAATGTTAAATTTAATATATCCGTTTTTAACCCGTTATTTTTGGCAGAAAAAAAAATACTGCATGCAACGTCTTTTCTCTGCTAAATATACCGGAATAGAAACCAAACGAGTGCAAACAGGTGACAAAAGACTATAAAAAAATGTATTGACATCAATGGGATCTATTTACAGCCATTCGCAAGCCGTTTGCAAAAGGCTTGAACGGATTTGAGGACGGGCATTAATTAATGGGGAGTGACGTCAACGAGCATTAACAATGCTCTAATAATATCCTGATGGGAAAACCCCCATAGGTCCTTTTATTAGCAATATATGAACAATACAACTGCTTTCTGTGAAAGCATGTGACAGTAACCAGCTGTTTACCCTGCTTAGATGGAATATTAGAAAAACTTTATGGAACAACAATTAACCAAGTAAAGGAGGAACAATGTTTTTTTCATTATCGATAATTTGCTAATATACGAGAAATAATGATCATTATGAAGACTGAAACAATGCGTTCATTGAACCAACTGGCTGATGAAAAAGATTTCCAACAGGCATGAATGGTACTTAGGTGCACAGATTATAATGAGATATATTAGCGGATCATCTGTTATTATGTACTTCAACAACTAACACAAGAACATCTCATTTTCAAAAGTTCAGCCTTCAGACAAGAGAGCTATTGTATACAGATTATGGACACTCACCACATTGTCATTTGCCCAACAACGACAGCTTTGAAATCCATGATGGACATAGTTAATAGGACAGAAAGGTTTTTATTGATGACCATATGCCATAACTGTGGAAGGAGCATGTTGGGGACCCTGGAGGAAAAATAGAAGCATTTACAGGTGATACATTATATGAATTTAAGGATGAAAATTTACTTAGACCAATGTTTCACCAATATCTTCCTGTTTACATGATTTATTTATAGGCGCAATAAAAGATAATGTATTTTTAATTTTTCTAAATTACCCTAATAAAAAAAGTTCAAAAAAAGTAATAAAGATTAAAATTTTTGATTACTATAACAATGCATTAAAAACACAGCCTTATATTTCACATAAAAAATAAATGATTAGGCTATCCAACAATACCACTATGTGCACCAAAAAATGTAACAAAAAGTTTCTAGCCATTTAGGAATGAAACATTCTCAGGGGGATATAAAATAACATAAGCACATTACATTAACCCCTTAAGGACTGAGCCCTTTTTCACCTTAAGGACTGAGCCCTTTTTTGCAATTCTGACCACTGTCACTTTAAACATTAATAACTCTGGAATGCTTTTAGTTATCAATCTGATTCCGAGATTGTTTTTTCGTGACATATTCTACTTTAACATACTGGTAAAATTTTGTGGTAACTTGCATCCTTTCTTGGTGAAAAATCCCAAAATTTGATGAAAAAAATGAAAATTTTGCATTTTTCTAACTTTGAAGCTCTCAGCTTGTAAGGAAAATGGATATTCAAAATATATATTTTTTTGGAACACATATACAATATGTCTACTTTATGTTTGCATCATAAAATTGACGTGTTTTTACTTTTGGAAGACACCAGAGGGCTTCAAAGTTCAGCAGCAATTTTCAAATTTTTCACAAAATTTTCAAATTCGATATTTTTCAGGGACCAGTTCAGGTTTGAAGTGGATTTGAAGGGTCTTCATATTAGAAATACCCCATAAATGACCCCATTATGAAAACTGCACCCCCCAAAGTATTCAAAATGACATCCAGTAAGTGTTTTAACCCTTTAGGTGTTTCACAGGAATAGCAGCAAAGTGAAGGAGAAAATTCAAAATCTTCATTTTTTACACTCGCATGTTCTTGTAGACCCAATTTCTGAATTTTTGCAAGGGGTAAAAGGAGAAAATTTATACTTATATTTGTAGCCCAATTTCTTTCGAGTAAGCACATACCTCATATGTCTGTGTTAATTGTTCGGCGGGCGCAGTAGAGGGCTCAGAAGGGAAGGAGCGACAAGGGGATTTTGGAGAGTACGTTTTTCTGAAATGGTTTTAGGGGGGCATGTCACCTTTAGGAAGCCCCTAGGGTGTCAAAACAGCAAAACAAAAACACATGGCATACCATTTTGGAAACTAGACCCCTTGGGGAATGTAACAAGGGGTAAAGTGAACCTTAATACCCCACAGGGGTTTCACGACTTTTGCATATGTAAAAAAAGATATATATTTTTTACCTAAAATGCTTGGTTTCTCAAAAATTTGACATTTTTACAAAGGGTTAAAGCAGAAAATACCCCCCAAAATTTGAAGCCCAATTTCTCCCGATTCAGAAAACACCCCATATGGGGGTGAAAAGTGCTCTGCTGGCGCACTGCAGGTCTCAGAAGAGAAGGAGTCACATTTGGCTTTTTGCAAGCAAATTTTGCTCTGGGGGCATGCCGCATTTAGGAAGCCCCTGTGGTGCCAGGACAGCAAAAAAAAACACATGGCATACCATTTTGTAAACTAGACCCCTTGGGGAATGTAAGAAGGGGTAAAGTGAACCTTAATACCCCACAGGGGTTTCACGACTTTTGCATATGTAAAAAAAAATGTATATTTTTTACCTAAAATGCTTGGTTTCTCAAAAATTTTACATTTTTACAAAGGGTTAAAGCAGAAAATACCCCCCACAATTTGAAGCCCAATTTCTCCCGATTCAGAAAACACCCCATATGGGGGTGAAAAGTGCTCTGCTGGCGCACTGCAGGTCTCAGAAGAGAAGGAGTCACATTTGGCTTTTTGAAAGCAAATTTTGCTCTGGGGGCATGCCGCATTTAGGAAGCCCCTATGGTGCCAGGACCGCAAAAAAAAACCACATGGCATACCATTTTGGAAACTAGAGCCCTCGGGGAATGTAACAAGGGGTTAAGTGAACCTTAATACCCTACAGGTGTTTCACGACTTTTGCATATGTAAAAAAAAATAAAAAAATGTACCTAAAATGCTTGGTTTCCCAAAAAATTTACATTTATACAAAGGGTTAAAGCAGAAAATACCCCCCAAAATTTGAAGCCCAATTTCTCCCGAGTACGGCGATACCCCATATGTGACCCTTAACTGTTGCCTTGAAATACGACAGGGCTCCAAAGTGAGAGCGCCATGCGCATTTGAGGCCTAAATTAGGGATTGCATAGGGGTGGACATAGGGGTATTCTACGCCAGTGATTCCCAAACAGGGTGCCTCCAGCTGTTGCAATACTCCCAGCATTCCTGGACAGTCAACGGCTGTCCGACAATACTGGGAGTTGTTGTTTTGCAACAGCTGGAGGCTCCGTTTTGGAAACCGTGGCGTACCAGACGTTTTTCATTTTTATTGGGGAGGGGAGGGGGGCTGTATAGGGGTATGTGTATATGTAGTGTTTTTTACTTTTTATTTTATTTTTTGTGTTAGTGTAGTGTAGTGTTTTTAGGGTACAGTCGCACGGGCGGGGGTTCACAGTAGTTTCTCGCTGGCAGTTTGAGCTGTTGCAGAAAATTTGCTACAGCTCAAACTTGCAGCCCGATACCTACTGTAAGCCTCCGCCCATGTGAGTGTACCCTGTACATTCACATTGGGGGGGACATCCAGCTGTTGCAAAACTACAACTCCCAGCATGCGCTGAGAGACTGTACATGCTGAGAGTTTTAGTTTTGCAACAGCTGTAGGCACACTGGTTATGTATCACGGAGTTTGTGACCTTACTCAGTGTTTCAAAACCAGTGTGCGACCAGCTGTTGCAAAACTACAACTCCCAGCATCGTGTAAGGTGACTGCTGGGAGTTGTAGTTTGCAACAGCTGGAGGCACACCGGTCGTGAAACAATGAGTTAGGTAAAAAAAAAAACTAAGTTTCACAACCAGTGTGCCTTCAGCTGTTGCAAAACTACAACTCTCAGCAGTCACCGACAGCCAACGGGCATGCTGGGAGTTGTAGTTATGCAACCAGCAGATGCACCACTACAACTCCCAGCATGCACTTTAGCTGTTTGTGCAAGCTGGGAGTTGTAGTTACACAACAGCTGAAGGTACACTTTTCCATAGAAAGAATGTGCCTCCAGCTGTTGCAAAACCATAAGTCCCAGCATGCCCATAAGGGAATGCTGGGAGTTGTGGTGGTCTGCCTCCTGCTGTTGCATAACTACAGCTCCCAGCATGCCCTTTTTGCATGCTGGGAGCTGTTGCTAAGCAACAGCAGGAGGCTGTAACTCACCTCCTGCTGCTGCTCCATCGCTGGCTGTCCCTCGCCGCCGCCGTCGCTCCTGGGGCCCCGATCCCAACATTAACGCCGGGGATCGGGGTCCCCAGCACCCGGGGTCGTCTTCCCGCACCCGCTCACGCCCTCCGGAAGAGGGGCGGAGCGGGTGCGGGAGTGACACCCGCAGCAGGCGCCCTGATTGGTCGGCCGGTAATCCGGCCGACGAATCAGGGCGATCGTGAGGTGGCACCAGTGCCACCTCACCCCTGCAGGCTCTGGCTGTTCGGGGCCGTCAGAGACGGCCCCGAACAGCCAGTAATTCCGGGTCACCGGGTCACTGGAGACCCGATTGACCCGGAATCGCCGCAGATCGCTGGACTGAATTGTCCAGCGATCTGCGGCGATCGCCGACATGGGGGGGCATAATGACCCCCCTGGGCGATATGCCGGGATGCCTGCTGAAAGATTTCAGCAGGCATCCGGCTCCGGTCCCCAACCGGCTAGCGGTGGGGACCGGAATTCCCACGGGCGTATGGATACGCCCTGCGTCCTTAAGGACTCGGGATGCAGGGCGTATCCATACGCCCTGCGTCCTTAAGAGGTTAAAATATAACCCAGTGTATACATTAATACGTATTCAGAAATTGTCATATTACAGGGGTACTCTGGTGGAATTTTTTTTTTTTTTTTTTAAATCAACTGGTGCCAGAAAGTTAACCAGATCAATAAATTAATTCTTTATAAAAATATTAAGCCTTCTAGTACTTATCAGCTGCTGTTCTTTTCAGTCTGACCAGTGCTCTCTGCTGGCACTTCTGTCTGCGTCAGGAACTGTCCAGAGCAGGTGAGATTTGCTATGGGGATTCGCTCTTTCTCTGGATAGTTTCTGACATGGACAGAGGTGTCAGCAGAGAGCATTGTGGTCAGACTGGAAAGAACTACACAACTTTCTCTGTAGTATACAGCAGCTGATAACTACTAGAAAGCAATGGATTTTTAAATAGAAGTAATTTACAGATCGGTTTTACTTTCTGGCAGCATTCGATTTGAAGACATTTGTTTTTCACTGGAGTACCCCTTTAAATAGGAGACTACTGCTGTTGGCAACACAAGGTACATTATGGTAGACATTAGCATCATGACTTTTGCCAGCTATGGTTCACAGAGTGACAGATTTCATTCCCTTTAATGCAAGAATAGTGCTACCAACTGCATCAGTCTTGGAGTCCAAAATCACAAATGTAGAAAAAAAAAGACATCCACATGCTGTACGCTGATCAATTGCTACTCAAATAAGAAAAAAATAACATATGATAGTCAGTATACATTGTACAAGCCCACTTGCTCCTTCATGACAACCCAATTTAAGTGGATCCCAAACTTAAAATAGCTTGAATCAGGTGGCTGTAAAGTGGCATGTGGGCTTGTACACTTTGATCTAAATGTATACTAACTCCCTCAAGTTAGTTTTTGTAATTTTGCTGAGAGGCAATAGTTCAATGTTCAATATTGATCTATTGAGCTTAAAGTAAAAAATACCTGAAAAGACAGAATCCCAAATGAGCAACAGCTGTATGTGAACAAATTCTGTGCAGCTAATTCCTGGACCAACAGAGAGAGTCCTGGCATCTGGCCTACCAGCGCAGTCATAGTGTATATCAATGCTGATGGCACCAGATGAGCTTGTGATGATGTAATGTCAGGTAGGGAAAAGTGACCTACCAACTGCTAGTATGATATGCTAGCATTAATGGGGTACTCCGGCCCCAAGACATCTTATCCCCTATCCAAAGGATAGGGGACAAGATGTCTGATCGCGGGGGTCCCGCCGCTGCAGACCCCCACAATCTAGCATGCAGCACCCACCTGTTGGCACAGGAAGCGCTGGAGGCTCTCAGTGTTATGCCTCCCGATCACGGGGACGGAGTATCGTGATATCACGACCCCGCTCCTGTGTGACATCACGCCCCACCCCCTCAATGCAAGTCTATGGGAGGGGGCGTGACGGCCGTTGGATAGGGGATAAGATGTCTTGGGGCCGGAGTACCCCTTTAAAGGAAACCTGTCCCCAATGTCACCTGCCCTAACCTGTCGGTACACACAAAGTAAAACTGTTATCTGTGCAGTTAGAAGTAATCCTATCTGGTCTCCAGCAGTGAAACAGTGGTAAGAACATACAAAGTGCACAGTAGATGGTGGGTAATAAAAGAGGAAAAGGAGTGGAGAACAGTTAACAGTTTTACCTTGTGTGTCATAGGAAGGTAGCTGTTTTCAGTTCTACCCGCCACTTCATGAAAATGAAATTGATGAAAGGGAACAATCACAAGATAATAAAGACCTTTAAGTTAATGTGTAGAAAAAAGTTTACAGTTTACAAGCTTTCTTTTTTGTGAAGTTAGTGGTGCTTTGAGTTATAGGTTCAAAACCTGCTGTTATTCTACCCTCATGTCCTCATGATAACACTTTCTACCAATGACCTTTTTCACTGTTGTCAGTTAAAAATGGTTGTATCCAAATTGCTGTTCATGTAAACACATGCATAAAACAATAACTTTCACTATTCAAACAATATAGGATATTAACATTGATGGCCAAATAATGTTACCATGATAGAAGTTGAATAATGCCAGAGCTGCTTTACCAATTGTTTTTCCCAGAGCGCAGGAAGTAAATGAGGAGAACAACTAGGTTGAGCACTGGTAATTCTGCAACGTAAACATAAAGATTGTCTTTATGGTGTACAGCCAATCTAAACAAGTAAATACATTGGTAACTTTCCACAAAATATACTGAATATAAATAAAATTGTTCCTATGATATAATAGCAAAATGTATGCTGTTGCAAAATATCTAAATGCATTACAACTTTGCTAATACTGCTCTGGGTATTCAGGAGTTAAAAGTCAGGTCACAAATTCAACTGTCAGTTTGTCAATGTAAATACCAGGTGTGTGTCTTCTACAAAGAGACATTTCTACTTACACAGTACACAAATCTGCTATTGACTTTCAATAAAGATAATGTTTGATAGCAGTTTGTTTTTTTTTTGTTTTTTTTTTTACAAACGGAAACACCCTTCAAGCGATCTACAAATTCTCAAGCACTGGTTCTGAAGCAACTACAATTAAATATCTTATACACAATCTATGTAAAATATACAGTTTTACAGTCATGTTTTTCCTTTCTATAAGAAAATATTTCTGCCCTGCTATATGTAAAGTCCTAGCATTTAAGGAGTATAGTATACATTTTAGTAAAGTAGTAAACATTTAGTCAACTACATCCAATAGAAAAAAGATGGCAGCACTCATCAATACAGTGAAACGATTTCTTCTTTTAATAAAGTGCACAAGACTTACAATATGTGCAGCTGGACAAGGACGCCAACAATTGTTGGCGTCCTTGTCCGGCTGCACATATTGTAAGTCTTTTGCACTTTATTAAAGAAGAAATCGTTCCACTGTATCGGTGAGTGCTAAAACAAAGTGTTTTTTACATGCTTGTTTGCCGCTGTGAAGTGAACTGCCTTTACAACCTTTATTCAATTATGCTTTTCAATGCCAAAAAGAGTCAGAGCAGAGTGTTTTTATTTGGCAGATAGCTTGCCTAAAGGCATATTTGGCTTGTTTATTTACCTTTGTTTGCATACTGTAGCATCACCATATTATTAGAAAGCCAAATATGGTGTGGGAGAAACCCTGTGCAAACACAGGGAAACTTATAAACTGCATGCAGATCTTCCCAACTCCATCTTAACTCCATGGTTTTGGAATTGGATGTCCATAAAACTCATATAGGTATGACAGGCAGGTGTCCACATACTTCTAGCCATACATACTATAGCCATATGTAATCAAATTCCTGTTTTATTACAATTTCCCACAAGGCTTCTTTACATAAATCTACCCTTTGTATAAAAAAGCTATCAGTGAGATCACTTTATTTCTCTTTGACATTTAGTTTTTTCATGCAAAATTAATTAGACTACAACAGTCCCATCTTGGCAGGTCAGTAGTTTATTAGCAAAATAGTGACTTAACCCCTTAATGACTCAGCCCATTTGGGCCTTAAGGACTCAGACAATTTGATTTTACGTTTTTGTTTTTTCCTCCTCACCTTCAAAAAATCATAACTCTTTTATATTTTCATCCACAGACTAGTATGAGGGCTTGTTTTTTGCGCGACCAGTTGTCTGTTTTAATGTCATCACTCACTTTACCATAAAATGAATGGCGAAACCAAAAAATTACTATTTGTGTGGGGATATTAAAAGGAAAAACGCAATTTTGCTAATTTTGGAAGGTTTCGTTTTCACGCCGTACAATTTGCGGTAAAAATTACATGTGTTCTTTATTTTTTGGGTCAATACGATTAAAATGATACCCATGATAACATACTTTTCTATGACTATTGCTCTTAAAAAAAACGTACGGTATCATTAACATTTTATTTTAATAGTTGGGATATTTAAGCACGTGGCGATACAAAATATGTATATAAAATATTTTTTTTTACACTTTTTGGGGGTGAAATAGGGAAAATGGGACAATTTACATTTTTATTGGGGGAGGGGGACTATTTATAGCAATCATTCGATTGCTAATACTGTTCAGTGCTATGCATAGGACATAGCACTGATCAGTATTATGGGTCATCTTCTGCTCTGGTCTGCTCGATCGCAGATCAGAGCAGAAGACCCATGGAAGGCAGCTGAGGGGACCTCCGGCTGCCATGCTGGATGATCGGATTGCCGTAGCAGCGCTGCGGGCGATCCGATCATCCATTCAAAGTACCGCACTGCAGCGGTTGCCGTGATCTGTATTGATCACGGCATCTGAGGGGTTAATGGACAACATCCGCGCGATCGCGGACGTCCGCCATTATCAGCGGGTCCCTGGTTGTTATCCTGCTGCGCATGACCCGAGCGTCGCTCCGATGCTCGCGGTTATGTATAGGACGTAACTGTACGTCCTGGTGCATTAAAGGGGTTATCCAGGAAAAAAGTTTTTATATATATCAACTGACTCCAGAAAGTTAAACAGATTTGTAAATTACTTCTATTAAAAAATCTTAATCCTTTCAGTACTTATGAGCTTCTGAAGTTAAGGTTGTTCTTTTCTGTCTTAGTGCTCTCTGATGACACCTGTCTCGGGACCCACCCAGTTTAGAAGCAAATCCCTATAGCAAACCTCTTCTAAACTGGGCGGTTCCCGAGACACGTGTCATCAGAGAGCACTTAGACAGAAAAGAACAACCTTAACTTCAGAAGCTTATAAGTACTGAAAGGATTAAGATTTTTTAATAGAAGTAATTTACAAATCTGTTTAACTTTCTGGAGCCAGTTGATATATAAAAAATTTTTTTTTTCCTGGATAACCCCTTTAAGTACCAGCTCACCAGGACGTACATTTACATCCAGCATCGTTAAGGGGTTAAGGACTCAGCCCTTTTTTTGCTAATCTGACTACTGTCACTTTATGCATTAATAACTCTGGGATGCTTTTACTTATGAATTTGATTCTAAGATTATTTTTTTGTGTGACATATTCTACTTTATGTTAGTGGTAAATTTTCGTCAATACTTGCATAATTTCTTGGTCAAAAATTTCACAAATTTTTCTAATCTTGAAACTCTCTGCTTGTAAGGAAAATGGACCTGTTTAACGTTAGAAACCCTTATAATGGACCTGTTATGAAAACTGAACCACTCAAAGTATTCAAAATGACATTCAGAAAGTTTGTTAACCCTTTAGGTGTTTCACAGGAATAGCAGCAAAGTGGTGGAGAAAATTAAAAATCTTCAATTTTTATAATAACATGTTCTTGTGGACCCATTTTTTTCTTTTTTACAAGGGGTAAAAGAGGAAAAAAGCCCCCCAAAATTTGTAACCCAATTTCTCTTGAGTAAGGAAATACCCAATATGTGGATGTAAAGTGTTCTGTGGGTGAACTAGAGGGCTCAGAAGGGAAGGAGCAAGAATGGGATTTTGGAGAGTGAATTTTGCTGAAATGGCTTTTGGGGGGCATATCGCATTTAGGAAGCCCCTATGGTGCCAAAACAGCAAAAAAAAAAAAAACACATGGCATACTATTTTGGAAACTACACCCCTCAAGGAACGTAACAAGGGGTACAGTGAGCCTTAACGACCCAAAGGTGATTGACGACTGTTCGTTAAATTCGGATGTGTAAATGGGAAAAAAAAATTTCTTCACTAAAATGCTGTTTTTCCCCCAAATTTTAGATTTTTACAAGCGGTAATAGGAGAAATGCCCCCCAAAATTTGTAACCCCATTTCTTCAGAGTATAGAAATACCCCATGTGTGGCGCACTACAATTGTAACGCTGATCGCTCCGGTACCTGCTCCTGGACCGGAGCGCTCGCAGCGTCTGTCCCAGCGGGGTGCCCCAGTCGGACTCTCTGACCAGGGACACTCCGTCTCTGCTCCCGCCGGGGACGCGGTCTGCGCTGCGGGATGTCCTCGCGCGCATCCAGCGTCCCAGTGCCACTTACCCGTGCCCGCTCCGGCCCTCTCCTCTGTGCCCCGCTCACGTGACTCCCGGCGCGCGCATCCCTGCACTGTAGGCCACGCGCGCCGGCAGTTTAAGATTCAAAGGGCCAGTGCACCATTGATTGGTGCCTGGCCCAATCTGTTTATTGTCACTCCTATAAAGGTGTCCTGCCCCTTCCTGCCCTTGCTGGATCTTTGTTGCCTCAGTGCCCTAGAGAGCGTTTCTGTGTATATCCTTGCCTGTTGCCGATCCCGTTGCTAACGACTACCGCCTGAGAACCCGTGCTGCCTGCCCTGACCTTTGATACGTCTGATTACGCCTCTGCCTGCCCCTTCTGTACTTCGCCTGTCTCAGCTGCCAGTGAGGTTGAGCCGCTATCGGAGGATACGACCTGGTAGTTACCGCCGCAGCAAGTCCATCCCGCTTTGCGGCGGGCTCTGGTGAAAACCAGTAACTGCTTAGAACCGATCCTCCGGTACGGTCCACGCCAATCCCTCTCTGGCATAGAGGATCCACCACCTGTACCGCTTCCCGCTACTAATCCGGATCCTGACAACAATGCTCAGAAGAGAAGGAGTCACATTTGGCTTTTGGAAAGCAAATTTAGCTGAAATGGTTTTTGGGGGCATATCGCATTTAGGAAGCCCCTATGGTGCCAGAACAGCAAAAAAAAATGGCATACTATTTTGGAAACTGCACACCTCAAGGATAGTAACAAGGGGTACAGTGAACCCTAACACCCCACAGGTGTTTGACAACTTTTTGTGAAAGTCGGATGTGTAGATGGGAAAAAAAAAATTTTCACTAAAATGCAGTTTTCTCACCAAATTTTACATTTTTACAAGGGGTAATAAGAGAAAATGCCCCCCAAATTTTGTAACACCATTTCTTCTGAGTATGGAAATACTCCATATGTGGATGTAAAGTGCTCTGCAGGTGAACTAAAATGCTCAGAAGAGAAGGATCACCATTGAGCTTTTTGAGAGAGAATGTTACATTCTGGGAACGTCTGGCTGATGGGGGTGGGTTACCTACATGCTGGGGACTTCTAGCTAATGGGGGGGGGGGATTACCAACTTACATACTGGGACTTCTATCTAATTAGGGGAGATTTTCGGAAACACTAAACTGTGAGGGTGGGAGTAGCTTGGGAAACCCTCTCTTTGTGGTTCACTGTAGTTCACTTTGTGGTTCAGTGATTCTGGAGAAGGAGTCTGTTGTTGACCTACTGAAGACTCCTCTGTATTTCTTCAAGTATCGCAAATTTGCCTATCCCTGGGCAGACCACTGGAGCTGATTAATGTTCATGATTGGAAAAAACACCACAATTTGCTAAAAAAAAAAAAAAAAACTTTACTGCAAATTCACAGTAAAACCCTATAACAAGGTATAAATAAAGTTACAAAAATACAAACATGTCCAAAATAGATCAATCTCAGGTAAGTATTTTTTTTACATAGGTTGTGTTATCTAGTTTGAAGAGTATGTGTGATAAGTACTGTTATGTATTTTTAGAGTATTTCTAATAAGTGCAAAGTGTTCACGTTGACTTAAGTATTAGAATGTTGGATTTGTGCATTTTCATTTTTTTGTGGGGAGTCACATTGTGCTGGGGCTGGGAAACCTGTTAGGCAGAGTGTTCGCACAATCCTATTGTAATCCTGCATTCCCTTTGTTCATGATGCTTTTCCCGCTTTTTGTGTCTGTGCATTGTGCCTCCGCATCGCCACTGCAGTTTTTAAGCCAAATAGAGAAGTAGATCCAGTAGAAAGGGGAAGTATAAGTCCCTCCTTTATATTTCCCATTCCTTTTGAATACACTACTGACTGTATGGAAACCTAACCTTATAGTAAGTTATTGCTTTTGTGTTTGAGTAATTGCAAACAGCGGTTTATATTTTACTATATAACTCCTCTACAACTTTATTAATAAATATATAACAAACAATAGGACCCAAAACTGACCCCTGTGGTACCCCACTAGTAACAGTCACCCAAACAGAGTATGTACCATTAACAACCATCCTCTGTTTTCTATCGCTGAGCAAGTTACTTTACACACATTTTTTTCTAGCCCAAGCATTCTCATTTTATTTACCAACTGTTTGTGTGGCACAGTTTCAAATGCGCAAAAAAAAATCAAGATATACGACATCCAGCAATTCACCCTGATCTAATCTTGAGCTCACCTCCTCATAAAAGCTGATCAGCTAAGGCCTGGTTCACATCACGATTTTACCATCCGATCAACAGACAGTAAAATTGGACAAAATCTCATTACCTGAAATCGTATACAATCGTAATCTAAATATTTGTTTGGCATCCGATTTAAAATTGTATCCAAAAATTGTATGACAGAATATTTTATACGATTTTAACAAAGAAACTTTAATAATTTTGAAGTTCCTAGCACTCTTCAGAGTATTCCAAGGCTACTGTACTTGTAAAAAAAATGTGTTTGTGATAAATCTGATGAAATCGCACCCTCACACGATTCAATACAACTTACATAGGCCATAATAATAAAAAAAGAATCACATACGATTTTGATCCAATTTTGAATCTGGGTGAAAAATCATGGTCAACCACGATTTTACCCCAATCTAAAAACGTGCAAATTCGGATCAAAACTGATGCATGTGTTGGATATGATTACTGAATGGAAGTCAATAGATAGGACTTGGCATGCAGATTTGTATGATTTGATGGTAAAAAATCGTGAGAAAAAGTAGGATGGTAAAATCGTGATGTGAATGCATCCTTAGTTTGACAGGACCTATCTCTCATTAATCTGTGATGAAATGAAGTCAAACATTTACTTCCATTGAGATACTCCAAAATAGCATCTCTTAAAAAACTCTCAAATTTACATACAAGGGAGGTTAAACTAACAGGCATAAAATTCTCAGGGTCAATTTCAGCTCTTTTGGAATATTGGCACAACATTTGTTATACCCCAGTCTTAAGGAACCGACCCTGTCACTATAGAGTACTTAAATATTAGAAATAGGGTTCTGTCAATTACATTTCTCCCTTAGAACATGGGGTGAATGCCAACTGGACCTGATGATTTGTCTATTTTTATTTTTATTTTTTTTTAGGCGGCACTGTACTTCTTCCTGCGTTAGACAGGTCATGCTTGCTGGGAGTTTACCTTATTCCACTGTATTTTACCTGGCATTTAATTTTCCTTATCATCATTTACAATTGCTTCCTCATTATTTTTTTAAAGGGTCAACACTTTCATTTTTAATATTTTTACTATTTACAGTGGGGATCAAAGGTTTGGGCACCCCAGGTAAAAATTTGTATTAATGTGCATAAAGAAGCCAAGGAAAGATGGAAAAATCTTCAAAAGGTATCAAATTACAGATTAGACATTCTTATAATATGTCAACAAAAGTTAGATTTTATTTCCATCATTTACACTTTCAAAATAACAAAAAAAAAAAAAATGGCGTCTGCAAAAGTTTGGGCACCCTGCAGAATTTATAGCATGCACTGCCCCCTTTGCAAAGCTGAGACCTGCCAGTGTCATGGATTGTTCTCAATAATCATCTGGGAAGACCAGGTGATGTCAATCTCAAAGGTTTTAAATGCCCAGACTCATCTGACCTTGCCCCAACAATCAGCACCATGGGTTCTTCTAAGCAGTTGTCTAGAAATCTAAAACTGAAAATAGTTGACGCTCACAAAGCTGGAGAACGCTATAAGAAGATAACAAAATGTTTTCAGATGTCAATATCCTCTGTTCGGAATGTAATTAAGAAATGGCAGTCATCAGGTACAGTGGAAGTTAAAGCAAGATCTGGAAGACCAAGAAAAATATCAGACAGAACAGCTTGCAGGATTGTGAGTGGAACACTATTCCACTATAAAGAGATACTTGTATAAATACAGTAACCCCCCGACATGCGATGGCCCCAACATATGATCAAATCGACATATGATGCTTTTATATGTCGGGGCCATCGCAAAATGCTTAAGCTGCTGTCGGATAGCAGTTTAAGCATCCCGGACAGGTTCGCTTACCTATCCCCAATGCTCCGGGTCCACTTCGGGATCCTCCGGCATCTTCTGTATCTTCTCCAGGGTCCGGGCCTCGCTTTCCGGCGTCATTATTACGTCGCTACGCACGCCATGCCGGTGCAGCAGCGTTATAACGTCATCAGAAAGCGAGGCCCGGACCCTGCAGAAGAAGCCAGAGGATCCCGAAGAAGATGCCGGAGCAGCGGGACAGCATCGGGAGCGGTGAGGACGTGGTCCGGAGCGGCGGGGACAGGTGAGTATTAAATGCACTTTTTACATTGCACGAATCCCTCAACATACGATGTATTCGACAAACGATGGGTCGTTTGGAACGAATTACCATCGTAAGTTGAGGGACCCATGTATGGTCTTCATGGAAGAGTCATCAGAAGAAAACCTCTTCTACGTCCTCACCACAAAAATCAGCGTTTGAACTTTGCAAATGAACATATAGACAAGCCTGATGCATTTTGGAAACAAGTTCTGTGGACCGATGAGGTTAAAATTTAACTTTTTGGCCGCAATGAGCAAATGGACGTTTGGAGAAGAAGGGGAACAGAATTTAATGAAAAGAACCTCTGTCCAACTGTTAAGCATGGGGGTGGATCAATCATGCTTTGTGGTGGCACAGGGAACATCTCACGAGTAGAAGGAAAAATGGAATCAATAAAATTTCAGCAAATTTTGGATGCTATCTTGATGCCATCTGTGAAAAAGCTGAAGTTAAAGAGAGGATGGCTTCTACAAATGGATAATGATCCTAAACACACCTCGAAATCCACAGGGGATTACATCAAGAGGCGTAAACTGAAGGTTTTGCCATGGCCCTCACAATCTCCTGACCTCAACATAATTGAAAATCTATGGATAGACCTTAAAAGAGCAGTGCATGACAGACAACCCAGAAATCTCAAAGAACTGGAAGACTTTTGTAAGGAAGAATGGGCAAAGATACATCAAACAAGAATTGAAAGACTCTTGGTTGGCTACAAAAAGCGTTTACAAGCTGTGATACTTGCCAAAGGGGGCAGTACAAGATATTAACTCTGCAGGGTGCCCAAACTTTTGCAGACGCCATTTTTTTGTTTTCTGTTATTTTGAAAGTGTAAATGATGGAAATAAAATCTAACTTTTGTTGACATATTATAAGAATGTCTAATCTGTAATTTGATGCCATGTGGGGATTTTTCCATCTTTCCTTGGCTTCTTTATGCACATTAATACACATTTTTACCTGGGGTGCCCAAACTTTTGATCCCCACTGTATATAGTTAAAGTGTACCTGTTGTTTTGATATAATGTAGATAACACTACTATATATATATTTGTAATATACATTGATTTGAAAATGTGTATATTTTTGGGTGAAAAATGCTGTCTCTATGAGGCGGTGTCTCTTTACAGGAAGTGAGGGCTCTGTGCAGGATCCTGGCTTGTCAATCATTCTAATGTGTGAGCCAGAAGCGTGTCACAGAGCCTCACTGCACAGAGCCCCGCTTGTCCATCCACACTTCCTGTAATCAGATTCCTCATAGAGACACACAGACAATAGCTGCAGGGACAAAAATATACAAATTTTTTAACCAATTAATATTACAAATTTACATATAACGGTATTATCTACATTATATAGAACATTATGTTAACGACAGGTACAATTTAAAGAACACTTGGGGGTTAGTTTTAGTCTCTTTGAGTCTTTCTGTCTCCACTTTTTCTGCTTTTATCAGTTTTTTTTTACGTATTTTATTTCTTCCCTATGGCTTTTTAATGCTTTTTCACTGATTTCCTGTTTATTTTGCTTAATGTTTTTTTGTCATTTATTTTCCCTTTACATTTTTATTCATCCACATTGTTTTTTTCTTTTCTTGACCCTTTTATTCCTATAAGATATGTACCTCTCACAGTAAGAATTTAAGATATTTGTTACGCCGAGCGCTCCGGGTCCCCGCTCCTCCCCGGAGCGCTCGCTTCACTCTCCCCGCGGCAGCGCTCCGGTCACGTCCTCTGACCCGGGGCGCTGCGATTCCGCTGCCAGCCGGGATGCGATTCGCGATGCGGGTAGCGCCCGCTCGCGATGCGCACCCCGGCTCCCCTACCTGACTCGCTCTCCGTCTGTTCTGTCCCGGCGCGCGCGGCCCCGCTCCCTAGGGCGCGCGCGCGCCGGGTCTCTGCGATTTAAAGGGCCACTGCGCCGCTGATTGGCGCAGTGGTCCCAATTAGTGTGTTCACCTGTGCACTTCCCTATATCACCTCACTTCCCCTGCACTCCCTTGCCGGATCTTGTTGCCTTAGTGCCAGTGAAAGCGTTCCTTGTGTGTTCCTTGCCTGTGTTTCCAGACCTTCTGCCGTTGCCCCTGACTACGATCCTTGCTGCCTGCCCCGACCTTCTGCTACGTCCGACCTTGCTTTTGCCTACTCCCTTGTACCGCGCCTATCTTCAGCAGCCAGAGAGGTGAGCCGTTGCTAGTGGATACGACCTGGTCACTACCGCCGCAGCAAGACCATCCCGCTTTGCGGCGGGCTCTGGTGAAAACCAGTAGTGGCTTAGAACCGGTCCACTAGCACGGTCCACGCCAATCCCTCTCTGGCACAGAGGATCCACTACCTGCCAGCCGGCATCGTGACAGTAGATCCGGCCATGGATCCCGCTGAAGTTCCTCTGCCAGTTGTCGCTGACCTCACCACGGTGGTCGCCCAGCAGTCACAACAGATAGCGCAACAAGGCCAACAGCTGTCTCAACTGACCGTTATGCTACAACAGTTACTACCACAGCTTCAGCAGTCATCTCCTCCGCCAGCTCCTGCACCTCCTCCGCAGCGAGTGGCCGCTCCTGGGATACGCTTATCCTTGCCGGATAAATTTGATGGGGACTCTAAGTTTTGCCGTGGCTTTCTTTCCCAATGTTCCCTGCATCTGGAGATGATGTCGGACCTGTTTCCCACTGAAAGGTCTAAGGTGGCTTTCGTAGTCAGCCTTCTGTCCGGAAAAGCCCTGTCATGGGCCACACCGCTCTGGGACCGCAATGACCCCGTCACTGCCTCTGTACACTCCTTCTTCTCGGAAATCCGAAGTGTCTTTGAGGAACCTGCCCGAGCCTCTTCTGCTGAGACTGCCCTGTTGAACCTGGTCCAGGGTAATTCTTCCGTTGGCGAGTATGCCGTACAATTCCGTACTCTTGCTTCAGAATTGTCCTGGAATAATGAGGCCCTCTGCGCGACCTTCAAAAAAGGCCTATCCAGCAACATTAAAGATGTTCTGGCCGCACGAGAAATTCCTGCTAATCTACATGAACTTATTCACCTAGCCACTCGCATTGACATGCGTTTTTCCGAAAGGCGTCAGGAACTCCGCCAAGATATGGACTCTGTTCGCACGAGGCGTTTCTTCTCCTCGGCTCCTCTCTCCTCTGGTCCCCTGCAATCTGTTCCTGTGCCTCCCGCCGTGGAGGCTATGCAGGTCGACCGGTCTCGCCTGACACCTCAAGAGAGGACACGACGCCGTATGGAGAACCTCTGCCTGTACTGTGCTAGTACCGAACACTTCCTGAGAGATTGTCCTATCCGTCCTCCTCGCCTGGAAAGACGTACGCTGACTCCGCACAATGGTGAGACAGTCCTTGATGTCTACTCTGCTTCTCCACGTCTTACTGTGCCTGTGCGGATGTCTGCCTCTGCCTTCTCCTTCTCTACAGTGGCCTTCTTGGACTCAGGATCTGCAGGAAATTTTATTTTGGCCTCTCTCGTCAACAGTTTCAACATCCCGGTGACCAGTCTCGCCAGACCCCTCTACATCAATTGTGTAAATAATGAAAGATTGGACTGTACCATACGTTTCCGCACGGAGCCCCTTCTTATGAGCATCGGATCTCATCATGAGAGGATTGAACTTTTGGTCCTCCCCAATTGCACCTCGGAAATTCTCCTTGGACTTCCCTGGCTTCAACTTCATTCCCCTACCCTGGATTGGTCCACTGGGGAGATCAAGAGTTGGGGGTCCTCTTGTTCCAAGAACTGTCTAAAACCGGTTCCCAGTAACCCTTGCCGTAACTCTGTGGTTCCTCCAGTAACCGGTCTCCCTAAGGCCTATATGGACTTCGCGGATGTTTTCTGCAAAAAACAAGCTGAGACTCTACCTCCTCACAGGCCTTATGATTGCCCTATCGACCTCCTCCCGGGCACTACTCCACCCCGGGGCAGAATTTATCCTCTCTCTGCCCCAGAGACTCTTGCCATGTCCGAATACGTCCAGGAGAATCTAAAAAAGGGCTTTATCCGTAAATCCTCCTCTCCTGCCGGAGACGGATTTTTCTTTGTGTCCAAAAAAGATGGCTCCCTACGTCCTTGCATTGACTACCGCGGTCTTAATAAAATCACGGTTAAGAACCGCTACCCCTTACCCCTCATCTCTGAACTCTTTGATCGCCTCCAAGGTGCCCACATCTTCACTAAATTGGACTTAAGAGGCGCCTATAACCTCATCCGCATCAGAGAGGGGGACGAGTGGAAAACGGCATTTAACACCAGAGATGGACACTTTGAGTATCTGGTCATGCCCTTTGGACTGTGCAACGCCCCTGCCGTCTTCCAAGACTTTGTCAATGAAATTTTTCGTGATTTGTTATACTCCTGTGTTGTTGTATATCTGGACGATATCCTAATTTTTTCTGCCAATCTAGAAGAACACCGCCAGCATGTCCGTATGGTTCTTCAGAGACTTCGTGACAACCAACTCTATGCCAAAATTGAGAAATGTCTGTTTGAATGCCAATCTCTTCCTTTTCTAGGATATTTGGTCTCTGGCCAGGGACTACAGATGGATCCAGACAAACTCTCTGCCGTCTTAGATTGGCCACGCCCCTCCGGACTCCGTGCTATCCAACGCTTTTTGGGGTTCGCCAATTATTACAGGCAATTTATTCCACATTTTTCTACCATTGTGGCTCCTATCGTGGCTTTAACCAAAAAAAATGCTGATCCCAAGTCCTGGCCTCCTCAAGCAGAAGACGCCTTTAAACGACTCAAGTCTGCCTTTTCTTCGGCTCCCGTCCTCTCCAGACCTGACCCTTCCAAACCCTTCCTATTGGAGGTTGATGCCTCCTCAGTGGGAGCTGGAGCTGTTCTTCTACAAAAAAATTCTTCCGGGCATGCTGTCACTTGTGGTTTTTTCTCTAGGACCTTCTCTCCAGCGGAGAGGAACTACTCCATCGGGGATCGAGAGCTTCTAGCCATCAAATTAGCACTTGAGGAATGGAGGCATCTGCTGGAGGGATCAAGTTCTCCTGTTATTATCTACACCGACCACAAGAACCTCTCCTACCTCCAGTCTGCCCAACGGCTGAATCCTCGCCAGGCCCGGTGGTCTCTGTTCTTTGCCCGATTTAATTTTGAGATTCACTTTCGTCCTGCCGATAAGAACATTAGGGCCGATGCTCTCTCTCGTTCCTCGGATGCCTCAGAAGTTGAACTCTCTCCGCAACACATCATTCCACCTGACTGCCTGATCTCCACTTCTCCTGCCTCCATCAGGCAGACTCCTCCAGGAAAGACCTTTGTTTCTCCTCGCCAACGCCTCGGAATCCTCAAATGGGGTCACTCCTCCCATCTCGCAGGTCATGCGGGTATCAAGAAATCTGTGCAACTCATCTCCCGCTTCTATTGGTGGCCGACTCTGGAGACGGATGTTGTGGACTTTGTGCGAGCCTGCACTATCTGTGCCCGGGATAAGACTCCTCGCCAGAAGCCCGCTGGTTTTCTTCATCCTCTGCCTGTCCCCGAACAGCCTTGGTCTCTGATTGGTATGGATTTTATTACTGATTTACCCCCTTCCCGTGGCAACACTGTTATTTGGGTGGTCGTTGATCGATTCTCCAAAATGGCACATTTCATCCCTCTTCCTGGTCTTCCTTCTGCGCCTCAGTTGGCTAAACAATTTTTTGTACACATTTTTCGTCTTCACGGGTTGCCTACGCAGATTGTCTCGGATAGAGGCGTCCAATTCGTGTCTAAATTCTGGAGGGCTCTCTGTAAACAACTCAAGATTAAATTAAATTTTTCTTCTGCATATCATCCCCAGTCCAATGGACAAGTAGAAAGGATTAACCAGATCTTGGGTGATTATTTGCGACATTTTGTTTCCTCCCGCCAGGATGACTGGGCAGATCTCCTCCCATGGGCCGAATTCTCGTATAACTTCAGGGTCTCTGAGTCTTCCTCCAAATCCCCATTTTTCGTGGTGTACGGCCGTCACCCTCTTCCCCCCCTCCCTACTCCCTTGCCCTCTGGTCTGCCCGCTGTGGATGAAATTTCTCGTGACCTTTCCATCATATGGAGAGAGACCCAAAATTCTCTCTTACAGGCTTCATCACGCATGAAGAAGTTCGCGGATAAGAAAAGAAGAGCTCCCCCCGTTTTTTCCCCTGGAGACAAGGTATGGCTCTCCGCTAAATATGTCCGCTTCCGTGTCCCTAGCTACAAGTTGGGACCACGCTATCTTGGTCCTTTCAAAATTTTGTGTCAAATTAATCCTGTCTCTTATAAACTTCTTCTTCCTCCCTCTCTTCGTATCCCTAATGCCTTTCACGTCTCTCTTCTCAAACCACTCATCCTCAACCGTTTTTCTCCCAAATCTGTTCCTCCCACTCCTGTTTCTGGCTCCTCGGACATCTTCTCGGTCAAAGAAATTTTAGCTGCCAAAAAGGTCAGAGGGAAAAATTTTTTTTTAGTGGACTGGGAGGGTTGTGGTCCTGAAGAGAGATCCTGGGAACCTGAGGACAACATCCTAGACAAAAGTCTGCTCCTCAGGTTCTCAGGCTCCAAGAAGAGGGGGAGACCCAAGGGGGGGGGTACTGTTACGCCGAGCGCTCCGGGTCCCCGCTCCTCCCCGGAGCGCTCGCTTCACTCTCCCCGCGGCAGCGCTCCGGTCACGTCCTCTGACCCGGGGCGCTGCGATTCCGCTGCCAGCCGGGATGCGATTCGCGATGCGGGTAGCGCCCGCTCGCGATGCGCACCCCGGCTCCCCTACCTGACTCGCTCTCCGTCTGTTCTGTCCCGGCGCGCGCGGCCCCGCTCCCTAGGGCGCGCGCGCGCCGGGTCTCTGCGATTTAAAGGGCCACTGCGCCGCTGATTGGCGCAGTGGTCCCAATTAGTGTGTTCACCTGTGCACTTCCCTATATCACCTCACTTCCCCTGCACTCCCTTGCCGGATCTTGTTGCCTTAGTGCCAGTGAAAGCGTTCCTTGTGTGTTCCTTGCCTGTGTTTCCAGACCTTCTGCCGTTGCCCCTGACTACGATCCTTGCTGCCTGCCCCGACCTTCTGCTACGTCCGACCTTGCTTTTGCCTACTCCCTTGTACCGCGCCTATCTTCAGCAGCCAGAGAGGTGAGCCGTTGCTAGTGGATACGACCTGGTCACTACCGCCGCAGCAAGACCATCCCGCTTTGCGGCGGGCTCTGGTGAAAACCAGTAGTGGCTTAGAACCGGTCCACTAGCACGGTCCACGCCAATCCCTCTCTGGCACAGAGGATCCACTACCTGCCAGCCGGCATCGTGACAATATTTTTTAACAAAAAATATCTCCCACTTAGTATCCATACTTTTGTTTTTTATCCTAATTATCCTAATTTCCGACTTCAATGGAGAAAAACATGGTCACACATCTATATCTAGCATGAAGATTGTGTGCTCCTCCGCATATATATATATATATATATATATATATATATATATATACACAAAACTAACAGGTTGTTAGTGTATGTTATGATCATAATGTTCAAGCCCCTTGCCACCTGTGTGGAGCAGGTCCTTAGCATAACTGGTGTGTTGCTGAGCGCCGACCAACACTGCCACAACACCAGTGCCCAAAGGGGAAACATCCCAGTGGTAGAGCAGCCCCAATGCCTGTCTTTCTTATTATTCTGCTACAAGAACAAAGGGCATGCCACAGGAGTCTTGCCTCTATAGGGCTAGATACAGAACCATCATGGATCATCAGGATTTGTCCTTGCTGTAGCCGCTTCTGCACTTACGCTACAAAATGTAGGTGATATAGTGTACTACCACAAGTCTCACCTTTAAAAAGCACTGTTTGATACCTGGTATCTCTTCTTCCTTTTGAGAAGGAAGAAAAGGGGGGAGAAGGTGAGATTGACAGTGACAGAGGACCTTAGACAAAACAATGCGTGAATGATCAGTATTACTGCCTGGCTCTCAAGGAGCTAGAATTTGTGGCAATAAATTCTGTAAAGGAAGCTCCCTTCCCAAGTACAATTGGATCACACCAGGGGAGTCACTTTACTGGCACCACACTTATCATTAACCAGGGTTTACACACCCCATACCACCCCTACACTAGCAGCAAGGTTGAGAGGTTAAACAAGACACTTAAAAATAAAAAAAACTAAGATCATGACAGACAGGTTAGCCTTGGCCTAAATGTCTCCCAATTTCTCTGAATTTGGTAAAAATGTTCTTAGCTGCTCCATTGTTGGCTTGATGGCAAGGATACCTGGATCCACACCAAAGTTGAACATGGCGTCTAAAATGCAAGGTTAACAAGACGATTAGCTCAGTGTAGCTGATTGGGACCATTGCGGTAAAACCACAATGTCCCCATCAGCTGAGAGGGATGGTGGGAGGGCCCCTACACACCTTCACGCCATCCAGCCATGGCAAGCTGGAGAAGCAGAGCACCGATAACCCTGATCAATGCTGAGCCAAAGCTCAGCATTGAACAGTGTATGCAATCCAAAGATTGCCTGGTATTAAGTAAAAAGATTGCCTGGTAAAAAGTAAAAAGTGTAAAAATAAAAAGTTAACAAATGTGAATAAGTCCCTCCCCTAATACATTTAAATCACCCCCATTTTCCATTTTTTTTTTAATAAAATAATGTAATTAAAAAATAAACATGGTATTGCGACGTGCAAACTATAAATATAAGTTTAGTTAAACCGCACAGTCGTACGGCGTACACGTAAAAAAATATTAGTCCAAAATGGTGCATTTTTGGTGCCTTCATATACCATGATAAATTAATAAAAAGGCGATCAAAAACTCCCATCAAAACAAAAATGGTATTGATAAATACTACAGACCATGGCCCAAAAAATTTGTCCCATATTGCCCTGCATGCAGAAAAATTAAAAAGTTATTGGGGTCAAAAAATGAAAATTTTAAACATACAAAATTTTGGTGCATGTAGCTATATTTTTTTAAGTAGTAAAATAAAAATAAAAACATAAATTGAGTATCCTTGTAATTGTATGGAACTATAGAATAAAGATAAGGTGTCATTTTTACCGAAAAGTGCACTGGGTAGAAACAGAGGCCCCCAAAAGTTACAAAATGTCATTTTTTTTTTTTTTATTTCACCCTACAAATAATAATTTTTTTTTGTTTCGCTGCAGATTATGTTATAAAATAATTGTCATTACAAAGAACAATTGGTGTTGCAAAAAACAAGCCCTTATATGGTTCTGTAAATGCAAAACTGAAAACATTTTGATTTTTAAATAGGGAGGAGGAAAAAACAAACATGCAAAACTGAAAATTGGCCGGGTCCTTAAGGCCAAAATGGGCTGAGTCCTTTAGGGGTTAAACTGTTATTCAGAATGCATGTGCAGTTAGCAAAAGTCACCAATGTAACCAACTGTTGTGTGTATTCTTCAAGTAGTGTGAATTTGCTTTTCTCCGGTTAGACCTCTGGAGCAGGTTAGTGTTTAACCCCTTAAGGACCACAGTTTTTTTTTCATTTTTGCACTTTTGTTTTTTCCTCCTCACCTTCTAAAAATCATAACACTTTAAATTTTCCACCTACAGACTCATGAGGGCTTGTTTTTTGCGGCACCAATTTACTTTGTAATGACATCAATAATCTTATGGCAAAACAAAAAAAGAATAATTTGTGGGGCTAAATTAAAAAAAAAAAAAAGCATTTTGTAGCTTTTGGGGGCTTTCGTTTCTACACAGCAAACTTTTAAAGTGATACCCAACTAAGGCTGGGTTCACACTACGTTTTCTCCCATACGGGAGCGCATACGGCAGGGGGGAGCTAAAAGCTTGCGCTCCCGTATGTCACCGTATGCTCTCCAGTATGCCATTCATTTCAATGAGCCGACCGGAGTGAAACGTTCGGTCCGGTCGGCTCATTTTTGCGCCGTATGCGCTTTTACAACTGGACCTAAAACCGTGGTTGACAACAGTTTTAGGTCCGGTTGTAAAAGCGCATACGGCGCAAAAATGAGCCGACCGGACCGAACGTTTCACTCCGGTCGGCTCATTGAAATGAATGACATACGGGAGCGCATACGGTGACATACGGGAGCGCGAGCTTTTAGCTCCCCCCTGCCGTATGCGCTCCCGTATGGGAGAAAACGTAGTGTGAACCTAGCCTTATATAGGTTTGATTTTGTTTTACTTCTGTTAAAAAAATACTACTTTATGCACGGAAATTTGTAGGTTTAAAATTTCCTTTTCTGACCACTATAACTTTTTTATTTTTACATATACAGAGCAGTATGAGGGCTTATTTTTTGCACCATGATCTGAAGTTTTCATCTGTACCATATTTGTTTTGATGGGACTTTTTGATCGTTTTTTATAAATTTTTTTAGAGTATACAAAGTGATCAAAAATACGCCAATTTTGTACTTTTTATTTTTGTTACGTATATGCCATTGACAGTGCGGTTTAATTAACATTATATTTTTATAGTTCAGAGATTTACGCACGCGGCCATACCATGTTTATTTTTATTATGTTTTTATATTTTGTATATGGAATTTGGGAAAAGGGGTTTTTTTTTTAAACTTTTAATAAGGAAGGGGTTAATGTGTGTTTTTAAACTTTTATTAAACTTAGGGAACTTTTAGGAGGAATTATTAGATTCCTCATACAGATCAATGTAATTCCATAGAACCACATTGATCTGTGTAATATGCACTCGATTGATAAAGCCTGGTTCAGCCAGGCTTTATCAATGTGAGAGCCAGGACCAGAGGAGGAACAGAGGTAAGTCCTCCGGCTACCTCAGCAGTGGATTGCTCCCCCACAGTCGCGCTGCGGGGGGTGGGGGGAGGGGGCGATCCACCCCATTGGACCACCAGGGAGTGTTTACAGGTCCCTTTAGACGCCGCTGTCAGCTTTGACAGCAGCGATCTAAAGGGTTAATAGCCGGCCGTGGCCCTCAGCTACAAGAATCAACTGAGGGTCGGCCGGTATGGCGCAGGCTCAAGTCGGGAGCCCGCGCCATACACTGTTAATGGCAAAAGGGCGTGTATACACACACGTCTTTGGTCGTTAACCAGTTAAAGTCTGAATTTCTACCACAATACTGGGGACTGGAAATGTGCGGAGCCAAGATGTTTGTTGTCACACAGAGAGGAAAAGAAAACAACCCCAACAAGACACCAATTGTAAGTCACTGGAAATAACCGCACTGTAATCACTTACACAGCCTGCAGAGACTGCGTAGTGGTGTTGTCATCACTACTTGGGCTCTGTATGTGGAAATATAAGTCTGTTTATACTGGTGTTTATTCAGTATCAGTATAATAGTATTATGCCATCACTATGTGGTTGTAAGGCTAAGTTTCTACTTGTTTTTTTGTCCGGCATTTTTTGGTTTGAAAAAAACGCAAGAAAAAAAACGCAAGAAAAAAACGCCAGTGCAATTTCCTGCGTTTGGTGTTTTTTCAGGCGTTTTTTCATTTGTTTGGAAATTGCATTTTTGGCCCCTTTAATTGGGTACCATAAAAAAAAAAGGATGCAGTAGTGATGAAAAAAAAATTTATTTAGCGAAGTGTATATTTTTTATAACAAAATTTTAATTCATTTTTTATAAAGTGTGTGTTTCACTTCCCCCCCCCCTATTTTTTGACATATTTTAGGTAGTACTACTACTCCCAGTATGGAACAGACTGTTCCATGATGGGAGTAGTAGTACCTGTACTAATAGACATATCGCCCGATGCGATCATCCATAATATAGAAGAGATGCGGAGCGGCTCTGTACAGCGCTCGCATCTCCGCACTATACTCTGGCCAGTGATATGAATAGAACATCACTCATTCATATTTTCCACCCAGAGTGGGGATTGGTCAGATGGTTGCAGCCAATCACCGCTCTCAGAGTTATGTTCTATTCATATCACCGGCCGGAGCATAGTGCAGAGATGCGAGCGCTGTATAGAGCCGCTCCACATCTCTGCAACAGGAAGTAGGATCACAGCGGGTGTCAGGAGTGATACCCGCTGTACTCTCTGTTCCATGTTGGGAGTAGTAGGACTTGCAGTTAAGGAAAGATCATAGTGGATGTCTCTCCTGACACCCGCTGTGATCCTCCTGTATAATGTATAGATGTGGCCGGCAGCTCTTCTATGGTCCCCTGCACTGACGTATATATATATATATATATATATATATATATATATTCAAATTTCCCAGAGTTGTGATTGGCTGGAACCATCTGGCCAATCACAGCTCTCTGCGGGAAATATGAATAGGTGCATATATACGGCAGAGCAGGGGAACATAGAAGAGCGGCTGCTCGCATCTATACATTATACAGGAGGATCGCAACGAACTCGGGGCGATGTGTCAATTAGTACAGGTACTATTACTCCCATCATGGAACAGTGTGTGTTCCATGCTGGGAGTAGTAGTAACACATAAAAAATAAAGAATAAAAAGTGAAAAACACACACAAACTACATTTTTATTATTCACAAGACTTCATCACAGAGATTGAAGTGCTGGCACTGCTCTCCCTCTATGTACTCTCCCTTAAACAGTCTAAGTGCGTACTCTAGCAGCGTATCTTCGTGCGGTGGTGCTCATGTACTGCGATAGTAATAGGATGAATGCAACTCCAAACAATCAAGAAGAAAGTACAGGCAACTCACCACATAGTAGTAACTTCGTGTTTATTTCTGGGACATGCAGGTAAAGCGGCTCCACGCCACACCGGGATGCCGAACACTAGTGCGTTAACCGATGACAGCTGTTTCTTTCCTTTCAGGAACTTCAACAGATCGTCTCCATTCACCTGTGCACGTGACTTTATATCCCCTCCTTCATTTGTGACGTCGTGCCGAGGTGAGCGGAGCTTCAATCTTACAAATAGATTTACCAAAGTTAAATTCATAGAAAAATTACTTATAAACCGTAACATAATTGTGTATAAGTGAAATTAGCATTACTGCTGTGGTAAAAAACTGTTTAAAACTGGACTAGTAAAAACAGAACTATTTGTGACTAAACCGATGTTCAGAGAAAGACTCCCATATCTATTCTATCATTTAACCCCCTCATGTCTTGAGCTCCCGTCCTCAAAATCCAACGGGCTTCTATTTCTCTTAATTTCTTCACATTATCTTGATCTGGTTTTATTTTAACTTTTTCTATGCCTAAGAATTTTATATTTTTGATGTTTCCTGCATGTTCAGAGATCACGTGTTCTATCAGTCGCGGTGAACCTTTTTTTGTCACTATAGAGTGCATGTGTTCTCTAAATCTGATATTCATGGGTCTGATTGTGCTGCCTATGTAAAATCTCATACATTCACATATGATTGCATATATTACGTTTTTAGATCTGCAACACATGAAATCTGTTATTTCTCTGGTAATGCCACCTATATTAATATTGTTGCCAGTTATAAAGTGGTGGCACCAGTTGCAGTTTCCACATTTTTTATTTCCTCTGATTATTGATTTATTTAACCAGTTTTCTTCTGTTGTTCTTTTCTCAGTTATTTTACTTTTTACTAATTCATCTTTTAAATTCTTTGTTCGTTTAAACGCTATCATGGGTTTTTTCTATTTTTATTTTACCGAGAATTTGATCTCTTTCAATTAAATGCCAGTTTGTATGTATAGATCTTTTAATTAATTCATGCATGGGACTATACTTAAATGTAAATGTAAACCTCTCTTTCTTTTTGTCCTCATCTTTTATTTTAGTGTGCTTTCTGTGTCTCCTATTTTTTAATAGTGCGCTTCTGTCAATTTTTTTAACTCTTTCTAGTGTGCTTTTTAACATTAGAGGTGGATATCCCCTATCTTCTAACCGTTGTAGCAATTCGTCAGCCTGAGTATTAAAAGCCTCTTCTGTACTATTTATTCGTCTCAATCTGGGCAGTTGTCCATAAGGTATTGCTTCTTTTGTGTGGGAGGGATGGTAGCTCTTATAATGTAGTAAGGTATTACTTGCGGTTTGTTTTCTATACCCTATTGTAGCGAGTGTGTTATTTTGTTTTTTTATAAGAACGTCTAGAAATTCTAGTTCTGTATCACTATATTTGGAGGTAAAAGCCATATTCATTTGGTTAGAATTGAGATATTCCACGAAACTCTCAAAATCTTTAGGAGACCCCTTCCAGAGCATGAACACGTCGTCTACAAAACGTGAATAATGTCCTATATGCTCTAGGAAGGGATTTTCAATTGTAAAGACATATTTTTCTTCAAAAACCGCAAGGTACAGGTTAGCTAATGTGCACGAGACCGGGGTCCCCATTGCGGTCCCACCCCTTTGGGCGTACCATTGTTCCCCAAATTGGAAGACATTATTTTTCAGAATAAACTCTATTGATTCACAGACAAAATTTACGAAATCTTCAGATTTACCTGTCCGTATTAGGATTTCTCTGATGCAGTCGACGGCTAACCCCTGTGGTATTCGAGTGTATAAGCTTTCCACGTCTATTGACGTTAAGAGGTAGCCTTCCACACTGGGGATGTCGTTGAGTGCACCTAGGAAATCATCTGTGTCCTTCACTAAGGATGGTACGTCAGCCAGTAATGGCCGCAACAACCAATCGGTATATGCAGAGAGGGATTCCGTTAATGAACCCACCCCAGAGACTATGGGTCTCCCTGGAGGGGAGTCCATAGTCTTGTGTATTTTCGGTACGATGTACCATGTTGCATTTTTGGGGTTTAGTGGGAATAGCTTCTCTGCCATTTTATTTGACAGAATTCCTCTCTCTACCTGTTTTCTTAGTAAAGTTTGTAGCTGTGATTTCAGTTTTTTCATGGGGCTAGCTTTTAATTTCTCATATGTTCTTGTGTCATCTAATTGGCGATGTGCTTCCTTTAGATAATCTGTTGTATTCATAATTACAGTGTTTCCACCCTTGTCTTCCCTTTTTATTGTTATTTTATCCTTTTGTTTTTTTAACCACATTAGTGCTTTTTGCTCTCCTATTGTTAAATTAGCAGTATCTTTTGGGTATATTTGTGCTCTCAAATCGTCAAGTACTTTTTGTTGGAATAGCTCCAGGTTTCCCCCTGGTTGTAAGGGGGGAGAAAACGTGGAGCTATTCCCTCCTCTGAAATTCTTCACCTCGACCTCTGTGGGCGTGTTATCTTGTTCTCCGGTGTTCTCCCCTAGCAACTCCGTTAAGGCAAACAAACACTCCCTTTCGCTACCTAACCCCCATACCGCCCCATACGCGGAAAAATTTAAAAGTTATAGGGGTCAGAAGATGACAATTTTAAATGTATAAAATTTTCCTGCATGTAGTCATTTTTTCCAGAAGTACGACAAAATCAAACCTATATAAGTAGGATATCATTTTAATCGTATGGACCTACAGAATAAAGATAAGGTGTCATTTTCACCGAAAAATGTACTATGTAGAAACGGAAGTCCCCAAAAGTTACAAAATTGCATTTTTTCTTCAATTTTGTCATACAATGATTTTTTTTTCCCGTGTCGTAGACTTTCCGGTAAAATTACTGATGTTATTACAAAGTAGAATTGGTGATGCAAAAAATAAGCCATCATATGGATTTTTAGGTGCAAAATTGAAAGGGTTATGATATTAAAAGATAAGAAGGAAAAAACGAAAGTGCAAAAACGGAAAACCCCTCCGTCCCCAAGGGGTTAAACACCAAATCTTGAGAAGCCCCTGCATTGTCACTCTCTTACAGTCATGGGGGAAGACACACTTGTTTGGTGGTGCAGGTGCAATTTTCAGTGATGGAGGGGTGTAGGTGCTAAATATTCTGTTCTTGCCTTGGACGCAAAAGGATCTGTGACTCCCCAGGCCCTATCCAGTCAGTGCACTGGGTTGTGTCACACTCTCCATTACACGAGTACAGTACTGAGGTGTCAGGGAGTTACATCCTAAAAAGTGCTATAAGCAAACTGCTACATGAAGAACTCCAATTCCCTAGCACAGCTGCTGCTGACAGGCTGTTCCCGCCCTTTTATTCCTACGAGCAGGAACCATCACAAGGACTTGCTTCTCGTTCACACAGGTCTCTGCGGTCCTCAGCTCCACAGCTGCAAAACGCGCAGCCAGCGGGCGGGTCACTGTAAGCTCACACTGCTAATAGCATCATCATCATCATCATCATCATTCTGCTCATCATCATCATCTGTAAGAGCAGCGCCCTCCCCCTGCTCCTCCCGGGCTCTCCGCACACACTGGGCCCCACCAGACACCGCTCTCCCCCCGACCCCCGCATCACACAATACACGCAGGACTGAGGAGGAAGTGGAAATACGAGGAAGGGAGGAGAAACAGTGAACAGGATCGGGGGGATAAGGGCCCCGACCAGCGGGCTGTGGAGAAGGAGCGTTCAGTGTGGCCGAGGTCCAGCCTGAAGCAGTGAGGTGAGTGCGGTGCGACTGCCTTCCGCATCCCAGAGAACAATACCGCTTCCTGCACGCCATATATAGCGCCTAGCCAGCGTCCTCGTCATGTCGGCAGGATTGTGTGTTTTGTGTCCTTTCCTGCTACCAGGTAAGAGCTTGGACGCTCACCTCATACTGTGCAGGGCCGAGCGCATTGTCCTGACAGCTAGGTGTGGACGGAGTCCTACAATATACAGCGCGGCATCTTGTGTCATCATGTCAGTGCCGGTGTAGTGAAGAAAACTGTGTCTGACCTATACGGACATACATGTTCTGTCACTATACAACACCCAGTGACCTGTACAGTGTATATGTTCTGTCACTATACAACACCTAGTGACCTGTACAGTGTATATGTTCTGTCACTATACAACACCCAGTGACCTGTACAGTGTATATGTTCTGTCACTATACAACACCTAGTGACCTGTACAGTGTATATGTTCTGTCACTATACAACACCCAGTGACCTGTACAGTGTATATGTTCTGTCACTATACAACACCTAGTGACCTGTACAGTGTATATGTTCTGTCGCTATACAACACCTAGTGACCTGTACAGTGTATATGTTCTGTCGCTATACAACACCTAGTGACCTGTACAGTGTATATGTTCTGTCGCTATACAACACCTAGTGACCTGTACAGTGTATATGTTCTGTCGCTATACAACACCTAGTGACCTGTACAGTGTATATGTTCTGTCGCTATACAACACCTAGTGACCTGTACAGTGTATATGTTCTGTCGCTATACAACACCTAGTGACCTGTACAGTGTATATGTTCTGTCGCTATACAACACCCAGTGACCTGTACAGTGTATATGTTCTGTCGCTATACAACACCCAGTGACCTGTACAGTGTATATGTTCTGTCGCTATACAACACCTAGTGACCTGTACAGTGTATATGTTCTGTCGCTATACAACACCTAGTGACCTGTACAGTGTATATGTTCTGTCGCTATACAACACCCAGTGACCTGTACAGTGTATATGTTCTGTCGCTATACAACACCCAGTGACCTGTACAGTGTATATGTTCTGTCGCTATACAACACCCAGTGACCTGTACAGTGTATATGTTCTGTCGCTATACAACACCCAGTGACCTGTACAGTGTATATGTTCTGTCGCTATACAACACCCAGTGACCTGTACAGTGTATATGTTCTGTCGCTATACAACACCCAGTGACCTGTACAGTGTATATGTTCTGTCGCTATACAACACCCAGTGACCTGTACAGTGTATATGTTCTGTCGCTATACAACACCCAGTGACCTGTACAGTGTATATGTTCTGTCGCTATACAACACCCAGTGACCTGTACAGTGTATATGTTCTGTCGCTATACAACACCCAGTGACCTGTACAGTGTATATGTTCTGTCGCTATACAACACCCAGTGACCTGTACAGTGTATATGTTCTGTCGCTATACAACACCCAGTGACCTGTACAGTGTATATGTTCTGTCGCTATACAACACCCAGTGACCTGTACAGTGTATATGTTCTGTCGCTATACAACACCCAGTGACCTGTACAGTGTATATGTTCTGTCGCTATACAACACCCAGTGACCTGTACAGTGTATATGTTCTGTCGCTATACAACACCCAGTGACCTGTACAGTGTATATGTTCTGTCGCTATACAACACCCAGTGACCTGTACAGTGTATATGTTCTGTCGCTATACAACACCCAGTGACCTGTACAGTGTATATGTTCTGTCGCTATACAACACCCAGTGACCTGTACAGTGTATATGTTCTGTCGCTATACAACACCCAGTGACCTGTACAGTGCATATGTTCTGTCGCTATACAACACCCAGTGACCTGTACAGTGCATATGTTCTGTCGCTATACAACACCCAGTGACCTGTACAGTGTATATGTTCTGTCGCTATACAACACCCAGTGACCTGTACAGTGTATATGTTCTGTCGCTATACAACACCCAGTGACCTGTACAGTGTATATGTTCTGTCGCTATACAACACCCAGTGACCTGTACAGTGTATATGTTCTGTCGCTATACAACACCCAGTGACCTGTACAGTGTATATGTTCTGTCGCTATACAACACCCAGTGACCTGTACAGTGTATATGTTCTGTCGCTATACAACACCCAGTGACCTGTACAGTGCATATGTTCTGTCGCTATACAACACCCAGTGACCTGTACAGTGCATATGTTCTGTCGCTATACAACACCCAGTGACCTGTACAGTGCATATGTTCTGTCGCTATACAACACCCAGTGACCTGTACAGTGCATATGTTCTGTCGCTATACAACACCCAGTGACCTGTACAGTGCATATGTTCTGTCGCTATACAACACCCAGTGACCTGTACAGTGTATATGTTCTGTCGCTATACAACACCCTGTGACCTGTACAGTGTATATGTTCTGTCGCTATACAACACCCAGTGACCTGTACAGTGCATATGTTCTGTCGCTATACAACACCCAGTGACCTGTACAGTGCATATGTTCTGTCGCTATACAACACCCAGTGACCTGTACAGTGCATATGTTCTGTCGCTATACAACACCCAGTGACCTGTACAGTGCATATGTTCTGTCGCTATACAACACCCAGTGACCTGTACAGTGCATATGTTCTGTCGCTATACAACACCCAGTGACCTGTACAGTGTATATGTTCTGTCGCTATACAACACCCTGTGACCTGTACAGTGTATATGTTCTGTCGCTATACAGCACCTAGTGACCTGTACAGTGTATATGTTCTGTCGCTATACAGCACCTAGTGACCTGTACAGTGTATATGTTCTGTCGCTATACAACACCCAGTGACCTGTACAGTGTATATGTTCTGTCGCTATACAACACCTAGTGACCTGTCTATGAAGAACACGTGTACTATACCTATTAATTTATTGTGTATAGGTAGGTCATAGATCAATATGTTCTATACAGTAAGTATGACTGACATCCATGGATATGGACTATCAATACAATACTTGTCCATGCATGATACATATAATTATACATTTGCAATAATGTAGAATTATCATTTACATATGTGTCAACATACACAATTGATATGTCTGCACTGTACACATCTGCAAGTGACCTGTATGTATGACAGCAAATGCTATACCTAAGATCATGGCTGTTTAAACCATCTGCGTAAAGACAGCACAATGTATATGATTTGTAAAAGAAATATGTATCCTCCATCTAGTACAGTGTTTTCCAACCAGGGTGCCTCCAGCTGTTGCAAAACTACAACTCCCAGCATGCCTGGACAGCCAGAGGCACCCTGGTTGGAAAACACTGATCTAGTAACTGTCACATCCATGGATTAACAGTACGTTCACACATGTATAGTGTAGCTTATTGCTATTCTTGACTAATGAGCTGATTGTCCCTTTATGGGGTGTGACTATATAGCAGTGGTCTTCAACCTGCGGACCTCCAGATGTTGCAAAACTACAACTCCCAGCATGCCCGGACAGCCGTTGGCTGTCCGGGCATGCTGGGAGTTGTAGTTTTGCAACATCTGGAGGTCCGCAGGTTGAAGACCACTGCTATATAGAATATGTAGTATGTTCCTTTTGTGAAGGTATTTCAGGTTTCGATGGTGGAATCCTGGCTGATAACTTGCAGGCCATACTGTTGGGGTGTGGTGTAGTGCAGCATTTCACAGTCAGGCCTGCACTACACATTTTCCTTTTGGATATCATATTTATTAAGTTTCTGTTGTTGCCTGAGGCAGTGGGGCTAATGGATTATGAGCTATAGAGGAAGCCGGAAATGTGTTGCAGGTACCCTGGTAATAAGTTAACACCCTTCTCTGTATGGCGTGATCATGTTACAGCCTTAGGTAGGCTCTGGAGGATGACAGGTAATAGTCTCCAAGTGATGCTGCCTTGTGTAGAAGGATATCCATGGTTCTGCTTCATTTCTTATCTGGGCTATGTGACCTTCACATTTTACACTTGTACTTGTATAAGAATAGAAGCGATGGTGTCTCTATTTCTCATGATAGAAAATCATTGCCTAAGGTCATAGAATCTTAACAGTTAGGCAGAGTGGTAAGACAGATCTATTTCTTAAATTTTTCTTTCTGTCTAGAATTCCCATGTATGTTTCCAGTGTTAGGTTTTGTTACTATGTGTGTCCTAGTAGGAAAATATCATCCAATTATTGTGTTACTATGCGTGTAGTGCCTCGGATTTATCGAGCCTTGTGCAAAGGAACAGTCAAGCAGTTGACCAAAGAAACCAATCTGATTGTTTTTTTTCATTTTTAACCCCTTAAAGGAGTACTCCACTGGCCAGCATTCGGAACATTTACTTCCGAACACTGTGTGCGCTTTGCGGTGGCTGGTCACACCCCCCTTGTGACATCATGCTACGCCCCCTCAATGCAAGTCTATGGGAGCGGGTGTGATGGTCGCCACTAGGGATCGACAGTTATCGTTTTTGTTTTTGTTTTCTTAGGGCCGATACCGATAATCTGCGACCTTTCAGGCCGATAGCCGATAATTTATACCGATATTCCGGTATAAGTT